>NW_014557287.1:813414-850056 GCF_001313825.1 Dinoponera quadriceps | reverse complement strand
CCCCCCCCCCCGCTTTCACCGCGCGGCGAGAACGTTTATGCCGTTAAACCTTTTTTTTTTCCATTACGGGATTGTTACGTGTGAGAAAGAGGATAACGCGACCAGCGATCGTCGTCCGCGTGGTGTTATTCCTCTGTTGAGTTTTCCTTGTTATTTTACGCGACCCGGAATTTCGCTCCTTCTCGATACGCGCAGGTCCTTTGAATTGCGCGATACAGCGCCCTTGTTCCGCACACCGGGTCGATAGGGCCATATCCCGCGGTATTGCACGACTCGTCGTTCAATCGACGTGAGTGCCGAGGAAAAGAGGTATCACAAGTAAAAAAAGGAATTCACTTATCGATACTACTTTGACGGTGGAAACGGAACAAAAGCGTTTGCGATATTTTTGATATAATAATTAATATGGAAATGATAAGAAGTTTCGAAAACTCACTTTTTTCTATATTCTTCAATTTTTATTAAGATTTCAAATATAAGTAGAATGTGTGTTTTTTTTTTTTTCTTTCGATAATGATATTAAGATTCCCATAACGATATGAATCTCCACTCGATATCTTTATTTCATGTATTACGCCACGTTTCGTCACGTTTCATAATGCCCTCTCGTTATCCGATCCGTGAGCTCTGTCATTGCGCGTCAATTATCGAGGAGCATCGCGCGTGACGTATCGCTTTATTTTTCGGCAAATCCTCGCAGAGAGTTAGCCTTGTTAAAGCAACGGTCCGATAAAATCGCTGGATCGCGACACCGTAAAGGACCCCGCGTAATTACGCGCCATCCGGCCGAAATTCGTACGGTCCCTCGTATTAATAATCACGAGGCGATTTCTCGTCAAGCGAGAATTCTGGGATTTTTACACGAACACGAAATTATCGCCGGCCATTTGTTAACCACAACGATACCCTGAATTTCCAAATTTCCAAATCTGTCGTATGAAACGCCGCAGCTACAAATAGGAACGGAAAAGCGGTCACAAAGAGGAAAAATTATATTTTCCTGTTCCTCTACTTAGACTTGATCGTTTCGTTGATCGAGATGGGTTACTATGCGTGCTGCAAAAATGGACCTTCCTCGTCGACGAGGAGGCCGCGTCTAGCCCGCGGAAAAATGAGATTACACTCGAAATTTAGGATTCACCCTCGAACGCGTTTTACCACGTATTATCCGAATCCACTTTGAGACCCCCCTCGGCAAGGACATTCGATTCCCCCGCGCCGTCGACGGCCGTTCATCCTGTCCGCAATGTGCTTTGCGATTTAAATTTTGTCACGGGACAAATTGCCTGACAAATCGGATTTTCGCCATCGCGAGCAGCCACCGGCGATCAAAAGCCCGACGTTTCGCTCCGGCTCGCCCCCAGCCCCCGTTTCTTCTTCCGCTTTGTCCCGCGTGACGCGCGAGAATCCAATCGACGGACCGTCCAAAGTGGTTTGCATCCGGAAAAGATCCCGCGCTGCCCTTCGAGCCGCGATGAGAAAACTCGAGACAGATCTCATCGTGATCGAATTACGGTCGCGTGCATGGAGATGAGTAATTTTGCTGTTGTAGCGAAACCACATCGTTGCTACTGCATATCCGTTGCGACAGTGATCAAACTTAGTTGGCGCAACCAAATTGCCGAATTATTCGTAATCAGAGCTAAAACAGTTCTGTCGCCAGAATAGAAAATATTCCGCCGAGCGAATTTGTCTCCGGGATACGTTAGTTTGCCGTTAGAAAAATCGTTCGACAAATTTTCCTCAATTTATTCATTTGCCGCTCGGAGCATCCGCGCGGCTTCGACGCGTAATTAGCAGATCCGCCCGGGATATTTATTAATACACTCGCCTACGTATCGTCGCGCCGCGACTTATTCAAGAGACGGTGAATGAGACCCTCGCCGGTTCGGAGAATCGGGACACGCGGGAGGAACGATCTTTCTCCGTCGCGGCTCAATGGGGACTCCTCGAGAACGGACGACCACCGAGTGCCACTCGCCGACTATCTCGAGATGATGCTCGGCGCTTTAATTAAGTGGCATTCTCCCTTTCCCGGTGAAAAGGGCAGCTCGCGAAGAATACGACCGGTGGCCCCCGCGACTCGCGACCCGTCTCTCCCCCTCCGTCGCGGTCAATGGAAAGCTCCCGAGCTTCGCTACGCTCGCGATACCGGCCTCGGCGATCGCCATTGTCCGCGGACGTTCTATTTAGAAGCGACGTGCAACAAGTATCGGCATTCGGACGTGTCTTTTATCCCACGTCGTTCCTCGAATTATGCAATTTATATATATATATCTTCTCTTTCTCCTTCTCCCGACCTCCCTTTTCTTCCTTTTTAATTAATCGATCCTGCGCGCGGCGCGATTCTCCGTTCGAGGGGCGGGGGAGAGGAGGGGTAGCGGCCCGATCGCTTTTCTTTCACGACAGTTCGTTCGCTCGGCTTTTTCAGTCGATGCGTTAATTTCAAGTCCCGTATCTCGTCGATCGATGCTCGAGTCCGCGATGAACAAGGAGCTCGCCCCTGTCGCACGGGGAACGCCCGAATCGAGATTTTATACACCGTGAAATATAAAACGCACGATTCGGTTCTCGTACGCGGAATGGTATCAAACAGGAATTAGTTTCCGAGTGTTATCGGCATAATTTCGGATGCCAGTACTTTTCTCTCTCCAACATTGTTTCGCATCGCGCATCCACCGCGTTTCTCGGCGCGACACGTGGTAACGTCGTACGTTTCGCGCAACGATGTTTTCGCGGGATATCGAACGCACCCGGGAGAAACGGAATCCGTGGAAATCACGACGTACATGAAGATGATTGCGGTTGTCGTTAACTACCTCGCCGGTATGCCGCTCGCACCGTCTCTAATTACCATCTCAATGCGTCCGAGAAGTTTATTACCATTTTGCCCGATCGTTGCCGTCAGTCTTGCTTTTCTCTTTCTCTCTATCTATCTCTCGCTCGCTCGGTCCTTCTCTCTCTCTCTCTCTCTCTCCATGGGAGTGCTTTAATAAAGCACCATCGGAGGGAATCGTCGGCCGTCTTAAATTATGGCCGGGAGACGCGCCTTCTGCCCGAGGATTTTGCTCCTATTGTACGCCGCTCTCGCCGTCGTAATCTCAGTCCCTCACTCGTCGTGACACTTGTCACCCGATTTTATCACGTCGTTAAACGTCCACGACGCTCGTATCGACATCAACGACGCTTAATTGTGTATTTATTGCCGCGATGGAATCCCATCGTTTGCGTCACGCGCGCGCGCGTCTCCTCCTCTCAGCCCCACTGAATGGTTTTTACGGCGATCGAGCGCCAATCTCCCTCTTGCCCGTCGGCACATTTATTTCCCAAGGATGAAATTTTCATATGATATAGCATAACGTTAAGTATATCACTCTCCCGATCAGCGTTTTCCGCAAATAACGTGGTTCCATCCTCTCGCTTATTTCTCCGATGCAAAATCGAAATCTCAAATACCGACATCGATGACACTTTTAACCGAGAAACGTTCTTATTCGAAATTTGTATTCAATTTTCCCTGCGATTTTTTATCGCTCAGCTGATCAATATTATTTAAATATATTTGAATATCCTCCAGATAGGTTTCTAAAGATGAAGGCTTCGTCCGTCTTCGCGTCATTTGCGCGTTAGTGGCCAGCTCGCGCTGAGATCCAACGCGATTGAATAAGTAAAATTGAATCGAATAAGTCGGCAATTAACGGTTTCCAAAGCAAACAGCTCCTCCATTGTGTCCCACGTGGCTCGAGGAGGAATGTCCCAAGGCGCGTAGGTTGCAGCGTGGAAAAGGGGAAGAGCTCTGGCTGTCAATTTTCCCATGTAAATTGCACCGATCGGACAAGCGCGAGCGACGCCGCGTTCCGCCTGCAAAGCGCGTGGAAACGCCGAGGCGTTACGGTACGCGCGCGAAGGAGCTCAGTCTCGAGGAAAATGGCTCGGCGCGGTGGAAACCGCGGCGGAAGCAACGGTCAGGCGTGAGACAGTTTCGGGTCGTTCGTATTTTTACGATCGCAGCAGCGACCGGGTAGTCGGCGAGCTCGCGTCGTGACGCGGCGTCCGGGACGCACCTGTGTGTAAACGAGGTGGGCTCGCGTGATGCATATTTTTCACGAACTCTCGCCACCTTCCGTGACGCGCGAGAGTGGTGCACGGCCCTTCCGCGAACGTATCCGCTCCTCCATCTCCGGGTACTCGTGAAGCGACCTTATTCTTTTACGGTCCGCCCGACACGAGCGATTAGCGGAAGGAAGCGAAGTGAAGATCGGAAGGCTTCGTTGCCTCTCCGTCTCGCTTATTTTCTGCTCTATATCTCCTTTCTCTCTCTCTCTGTCTCTCACTTGGAAGAACGAAGCGTCGAACGTGCGCCTCGTCCTCGTTAACGGAACCTGAACGAACTTCCGAAGTACTTCGACTTCGACCTGCTTCAGTCGCGAGGAACCGCGGCTATGCAAAATGAAAGACGTCAGCCACGTCGAAGGACGTTCTTCGTTGCTCTTAAACTTGTTAATTGAAGGCGTTATTGTAACGTTACTGGAGCCCCAACTCGCCCGGCCGTCGGAACTTCCACAGTCGAGGTGGAGTCGCGAGTGGTGGGAAATCTTCAAGAGTGAAACGCAAAAGCGATATCCAGCCTGCTGGTTAAAATCACTTTATGGAGATCGTTGAAGTAACGCAAAATTCCGATGGACCGTATTTAACAGGAAAAATTTTACTCCGCATATATTTGGGTCACTTGTGACTCCACCTTTCCTATCGAGGGTTAAATTCAGCCGTTTCTCGTCTCGACATCCGGATAGCGTGTCCGCCGCTGAAATCGCGTATTCGAATCACGGCTCGTTCCTCCTTAATTTGCACGATACGAAAGGCGATGCGAACTCGCGCGGATAATTTCCAGCGGTAATGCGACGTCTGAATAAAACCTAATTAGAAATAACAGCCGGTCCTTGTCGATTGGCCGCGTCCGGCCGGCTTGTAAACTCGCGGGCGAACGGCGACACGCGCTACGGAAGGTCTGTAATTTATGCGGTTCGCTTTACGGTCCTCCGGCCGCGTCTCCGGAGTCGCTTTGGCTCGAGGAATTCGAAAGTCCGCTCGTATAGGCGGGTCTATTCCTCGAACTTCATTCGAAATTGCCGGTGACGATTAAAGGTCCGACGACACACTCGGTCGTTAGCGGTCCCACGGCTATGGCGACTCCGGCACGGCTCGGAACGCTTCAACCTTCCCGGCACCCCCGATCACCGCGGTATCTCTCTCCGTAGTCCGTTATTAAACGTGACTTTACGAGCCGCGACTGGGACCGAAAATCGAGGGGACCTTTCGAAGTAACTCGCGAGGAAGGTCGCGACGTCGCCGGTTGAGATTCGAGCTCCAGCTTCTCGTATTCTCGAGTTCGTCGCGCGTGACGATCTCTCCGCAACTTGACTTCCATGCAGTGTTTTTTCAAATTCAACGGAAATGTCGAATAATCAAAAGGATATAGCGGACAAATGGAATTCACGCGCACTTCCATCGGATAGTTTTATTGGCTCTTCTGTCAACTGTGTATTTAATTTTCCATTGAATCAAACTTGGATTTAATTGATTGAATTAACACGTCGTGACAGTATCGCAATGCCGATCATCATCGTCATGCTCCCTGTAGCAGTGAACGTGTTAAAGGAGAGGCACAACCCGTCGCCTCCTCGACGACGCCGATGAAACCTCGAGCGTAATCGGATCTGCAATCGTCGGTTAATCGGCTTGCGAACTCTTACGAACGGTGATATTTATCATTTCAACGCACGCGTCATTACCCATTTCATGTCGTCTACATCGAATCGAGAATCGAAATTGATACGGTGAAATGATTATTATAGTCGTGGTCATCGCAGGTATATAAATTCCGAAGAACTTTTTGAAAAAAGAAAACAATACGAGCCATCCGCTATTCCTTTGAGATATCGGTCGGCAAACTTTCCGAATGGGAGTTCGATTCGAAAAAAGAAACCCTTGTTCTCATATTCTCATATCAAGTTCTCTCTGCTTCGAGCGGCATTAACAGACAGGGGCAGGTCTGAATTTTGCTTAATGGTCTGGTGACAATGCAGTTAACTCAGTCACAGCTTTTTTTACGCCTCTATTTTTTCTACCGGCCACTTCCTTCCGAACCGGTTCAACTTTTGCATTCTACAATGCTCACAAATCTTCCACGATTTCTTCTAACGCGCCGCTCGTCGCCGGACAACTGTCACGCGGAACCTTGTCATCTTTTTTGAGTAAATCTGTGAGTGATCACTGCACGGCAAGGTCGAAGAAGCGAGGTAGTAAGCGTGAGCGGGACGTTCATCGGATCATTTTCCCGATCGTTCGTCAAAGGCGGCTCCTCGACATTCTGAGAGAGCCGTAAAATATCCGAAATGCGACGCGCACCGAGACTCGTCCCTGCTACCCGACGAAGGACAGGAATGAGTTTATGACGTCGGGAACCACACTTAGGGCCCGGACGGATCCTTTCTATGCGCTACGTGCGCACCTCAACCGGACCGAGGTTTCATCCCGTTGTCGTGCGTCGTCGTCTACCTTGCACCACCCTTCGAAAATACGTCTTGCCCCAAGTATGCCGGGTCGGCGGACTCTCCTTTGAAGCAACAATAAAATGGAAAGTGAGCCCGGCGACCCACCCACTGTCGTCGGCTAATCGAATTAGAGCCGAATTGTGCCGCACGACGCCCGACAAAACCACCCTTCGAGTCCCGCGGCATTTATTCAACCCCACGTGCGCGCACGCATTCGCTAATTATTAATCTTCACCGCGGAGTCGAGAAGCAGATATCCGTAGTTCGTCTCATACGACGGGGGTGGAATTTCATCATTCAATGTTTTGTCTCCCCTTAAACGATTGTAAGAGACTATACCTAGCGACAGGTTCAAAGCTCGAGATTCAAGGTTCAATATACTGATGCCTGTCGTTATATATACGTAAAGGCATGCGTTCCCACAAATAAATCAATATTACCGCGATGTAGAGACCTTCGTGTCCGATTTATAACACAATCTCCCGGCAATCGGCGCCTTGACATTTAGGACAGGGGCAAACCGACTTCTCCGAATTAACCGAGCGCGTTTTAAATCTGCCAACGAGAATCCCGGGACCTTCCCCATCGAATTTATACACACTTCGTCATCCGCGCTCGCATAATCGATCGCGCGCGGTGTAGCCGGCACGGCAGGCCGATAAACACGACGGTGGATTATTGCATATCGAGTATCGCGCGTGTGAATGAGCCGCGGACGAGTCGGAAAGACCTTCGTATCGTAACGTACCGTACGTGCATACGTATGCACATACGTGTGTATTCATCATAGGTCATCTCTCGCCGATCGTCTCTCGTGACTCACAGATGATCGTCCCTGGCAGCAACATTCAGGAGAATTTTCTCTCTTCGCCGCGCGAGCGAGGCGTCGTGCCGCCGACGTCTGTCCACCGTAACCTTTGCTTTCTCTCTCTTTCTCTCTACCTCTCTCACGGCTGTTCTCACCGGGTGTTCGGCGCTCGCGCGTACGTACGGTACGCATATAACCGGGGAAGGTTCCTCTCGACAGCACGCGCGCGCGTTTAGCATATTAAATTGCAGGCCGGTTTGCGGACCGGCGACGCGAATAATCAGCGAGTTATATTATTATATACGCAATGTATATCATTATCCTAACGCATAAATCTATCGGCAATAATGCCGGGCGACAACACGTGCCGCATATTTAGTCGGCGGCGCCGAGGCGCTGTAAAAATCGCGCGTCGCGTTGACGTTCCTTCGACGCGGCCGCCGGGGCGAGCCGCGACCCAAGAATCGCCTGTATCTTCCGGAATCGACATTTGTGTTATATGTATATATATCTTTTTATACGAATTGTCGAGCGCGCATCATGAATCATTAGCATTTTACCGGACTCGCGTGAATAACTACCTTCTTTTCTGCCGTCAAACTGGTTCTCTTAATTCGCACGTAGGAAAAAGGATTGGTTGAATTAACGTGACAATAAACGAGCCAAATGAGTTTTGGTCGGAGGAAACAGAACATCTGCTTCTGAGAAACAAATTTGGATCATAAGAACCAGAAATTCTTCAACCAAAACGCGTGCTTCGCTTATTGGCCGGGTTAATTCAACCGATCCTTTTTCTCCATACGTTAGTTAATATTCTAAGAGTATCGATTCTCCCTCTTTATTCCGAAAGAAATATTATATTGAAAGTATACGTTGAAAAAAGAAAAATATTCTGACAGGAATTTTTCCTATATTTATTATCGTAAAGTAACAATCGAAACCTCTCTACTTGCTGGCAAGGCGCTTTATCAGTTAACGTCTCGTGACATTTGGTTAAAAATTATTATTATTACTCGATAGATAATAATGGTGGTTGCATAATAACACAGTTATTATTCGAACACCTCGTGCGATTTAACCGATGTTTCGTACCCGAATGTAACGGAACGCAAGTAGATGGCCGATAACGACTGGTGGCAATGCGCGTTAAAATCCAACGGAAGGACAATCGCAAATGAAAAGGCGAAAAACGAACGCGCGCGCATCCTCGTTTTACCGGTGGGACCGCCCGCGGCCGCGGCGGTTTTAACGTTCCCACTGTCACGGCGTCATCCGTTGCGACCGTGTCTCGTTTAACGATCGAAAATTGCGAGGACGCCCGAGGTTTTCGCTCGGGTGTTCCGTTACAGGAGTGAAATTTATTAGAGGCGGTAACGGGCCGGTGCGGGCCTCATTGTGGACCGTGCCTCATAATTAAGATCCCCGCGCTAATTATGATTACCGGCGCGTGTGCATGCGTAGCTTATGCGCTCGGCCGAAACCCCGAGGACCTGCTGCGAGCAGGGGAGGAAGCGATCGCTTAACCGATTCGAGGTAGACACGTGAAGTTCCGAAAAAGCCAAAAAAAGGGAGGGCAAAAAAAGCGAAAGAACGTCAAGATCAGAAAGATGGTTCCGGAAACGAGGCCGCTACGAAAAAAACAAGCCGTTACAACGTAACGTGACTTTTTGCGAAGTGCCGCGGAAAGATGCGCGAAGTCGTGAACTCGGGGCGATAAAATCGGAATCGTTATTACGGCGAATATCGTGTATTGCTCGTAGATCTTCCGAACGATCGTCGTGTGCGCCTCGAGATCGCCAGTTTTCGCAAATTTGCATGGCCCACCGAAGAATTATAGCCGATGCGGACGATGCATCTTTCTTCCTTCGAAGCTGAACATTGCCAAATTATAATTCCCCCAGATTTTCATACACTCACACGGAAAATCTCTTGGTATTCAATTAGAATTCCTAATTATCGTCGCAGTCGGAATAACCTATTTTTGGGGACAACTTATGTTCTAATCGGAAGCTATGTTCTATCCGGAAGAATTCCGAAAAACGCGAGCGAATATTCCTCTCGCGACTCGGAAAATCGTGAGAATCTCATCGACTTTTTCGTCGAATCTCAGGGTTACCGTCAGCTTCCTTCCCGTCTCGTTCTCTCCTTCTGGAAAGAGTTTCCGTCGCGCTCTCTTCTCCTCTTCATCGCTACGGCTGGTCGGGCGATCTCCGCTTCGCGCTCCGTTGGCGATCGCGCGTCCCCGCCCGGATCCTCCGTCCCGTGCGCCCTCGGTCTGTCACCTCGCGGAACGACCGGTTGACAGTTGACACCAGTTTGACAATGCGCCGCGCTCCGTGCCATTGTTGGAAACCGCGTGAGCGTACCCGGCGGCTTGCCATTGTTGGGGCGTCGCGACGCCTTCCTCCCCCCGCCGCCTCGTTGTCCCGCTCGCGTCGTTCTGACGAGCCCTCCGCCCGCGCCAGCCTCCTCGCTCTTTTTACCGCTAATTTCATTGAGAAGCCCGTGTCACGCGTCATCTTCGCGTCCCTCGTTCTCGGAGGAACTTCCCGCGCGGAATGCCTCGAGATCCTCCGCCGTCCCGGTTCAGCGTTGTCCTTCGCGCTCGCCTCTTCGAGACACTGAACTCACGTTCGTTCATCCGACTTTAGCACGCGTCCGCTCGTCGAGGAATTCTCGTTGCATTGTTCGCGCCAGCGCTCTTATCGATCGCAGACTACTTTCTCCGCATTACGGCTTTTATTAACGTCCGCGCAACCCCCGCCCCTGTTATTTTCTTATTACCGCGTTAGAACTTGTCGCTCATAGCGACTTGATTCTTACCCTCATCGCGCGCTTATCACCTGTAATAGGTGTACTTGCGGCTTACATAAGTACCATTAGCTAAGCTCCTTCGGCGAGAAATGCAACGTAAGAATCGCACGGGTAACGAGAGCCTCAACGCTGTTGTTATCGCGCTTTTTTTTTTTTTTACGTTGAACTTAATTTCCCCTATCTGGAATTTTTCGATATCAGACGGTGCGTCTCATTGAAGAAAAGGCGACATGCAGTGTTAATTGTTACATGACGAATAAAAATTGGGCGCGATAACGATCTTACGTCCTTTCCTCGCGTCGAATTTCATGTGAGCACCTCGATGTAAGATTCACAAGCGCGAGGTCAGCACAAATTACGCACGGGGGACGCCGCGAGTTCCGCGCAGGAGTCTGATCCATCCTGCTGTTTCGCGTAGCCCGGCTTCGTTTCTCTCTCGGTGTCTCTCGGCTAATTCGAGCAGTTGCGTCTCTCCATTTGCACCATTTGTTTTTCTTCCTCCATTTGTTATTTCCATCGCGCGAATCCCTGCCCCCTCCCTCTCTTCTCTTCGCTTCTCTCTTCGTCTTCGCCTATCCTCCCTTTCCGTCTCTCTCTCTCTCTCTCCATTTCTCTTTCTCGCTTCGTCCGTCCCGCGATGCACGTGTAAGTGAATAATTCAGTGACAGAGACACGGCCGCATTCGCGTCGTCGTGCCGTCGCTGTCGGCCGCACACGGACTCGCAGCGACAAGTTACACAATACTGGCGTGACGCGCCCCTCGATTTTTCGCCTTTCATGCGAAACGGCGGACGAGGCGACGCGGGGGGTGGCGCCCCCGAGTTCCATTGTGGTCGAAGGGGCTGCTCTCCCGTGGTCGGAGCGTCGCGCGTGTACGCGGGGGAGCGTCGCGATGCGGGCAGAAATACGCGCGCGCGATCGACGCAGCGGAAAAATCGAACGGGGATTCTCGCGGGTGGCGAACGCATCATACAGAGAGAGAGAGAGAGAAAGGCAGCAAGCGCGAAAACACCACCCCTCTCATGTGCGCGAGGTCTGCGTTGGCGGTGAACTCCGACGGGAGAACGCATCGGCGATCGGACGAGACTCTCTCTTCTCACGAGAAACTGACGCGACATTGACGCGCGACCTCACGGGAGCGAATGTTGCATTCCTCTCTTTCAGATCCCGATCCTATTGTTATCGTTATTAAACGGAGGGTTATTCAACGAAATCTGACGATATTCACTCAAGATAAACAAAGGACCGTGAAGTGAAGGGAATAAAAGTCAAACCGCTGGTTTGATAGCGCTCAGAAGAAATCCAACCACACTGGCACATCGATTCGACGGTTGTACGGAGGAAAGTCGCTGTTTAACTGAGACGTCAACCCCGAGCGATTCGGGACGACACGCGGGACGACACGCGTTCGCAACGACGTTGACGGAGCGTAGTCGTCCGCAACTACACGCACTCGCTCGCTCGCTCACAGTCAGCCAGCCAGCCGAGCCAGCCAGCCAGCGAGTACGCGGATGCACCTCGCCGCGTTTGATAATGCATTAACGCCGGTGGATCAGAATATTAGCATAGCATACGCCCATCGCATTTGAATTGAGAGGCAGCGGCCCCTCGGTGTATAAGCAGAAGCGAGGAGAAGGCGTCCCAGCGTCTCTTTGTCATGCTAATATCAGGCATCCATCCCGGCCAGGCGGCTCCGGCGCGAACGAAGAGAGAGAGAGAGAGAGAGGAGAGAGAGACGATGACTCTGCATCGTTTACGCTCCCGTTGCGGCTACGAACGCGACGCGACGCGCGGTGCGGCATGTTGCGTTGCCGCCGCGGTGCCAGAAAGCAGGGCCGACGGCCTTCCGGTCTCTCTCTCTCTCTCTCTTGTGAATCTCTCCTACGACGATGCCATTCGGGACGCGACCGCCCGCGTCTCTCTTCTCCACGTGTCTCGAGAACAGCGAACGCAAACATGATCTCGTCGTTTAGCCCGGGTGAATCCGCCGCGATATAGATAGCTGCGGACGGAAGTGGAATACGAGCGATAAGAGAGAGTAGATTCTCCCAATATCTTTTCCAGCTCATTTGAATTCCGAGTGGTGTAAAGAGCCTTAAAAACAAAACAATATTAACGCAACGCTCGATCGTTATTCAAGACGTTATTCGGAGCGTCTACTTTGGCGGGTTGTCAACGCAAAACTATTTGAGATATCGATCTGAGGTTTTCTCGTTAAACACATAAAGAGCCAACAAAAACTATATATATATATAGACTTCAAAACGTGGAAATTATTTTTATCGAAAGAGCCAAGAACTCTTCATCCGACCCTCGGATTTTCAACTAAAATGCTTACCTCGGGCTCGCGCGAAATAATATTGATTTCTCCGGAATCTGTTCGTCCACATATCACATTATTATTCGTTCAGAATCTTCCTTTCAACCTTTCTAGTTCCTCAGAATTGGCCGTGGATTGTATTCGATTTTTGAAACGAACGTATCTCGGCCATTGAATCGCGCGCGTTCGATCACGCAGGGGGGATAAGAAAGTAGGAAAGAGCGTCATCGAGTTCTGTTTGCAAGAACAATGCGGAGTCTTGTGCGTATGTGTGTGCGCATGTGTGTATGCGCGTGCATGCGTGTGTGTGCGTGCGTGTATTGAAGTAGCGGCCGAGAGAGCCGAGTCTTCAAAGCTCTTCTCCGAGGATCGGCGCACACCACGAGCCTTAATTGATTATCAAGACTCGATCTTCTCGAGCGTCACGAATTAATTTTAGCAAGACCATAGGAAGGAGTTCCCGAGAGTGCAAATTCATGCACTCGTAACAACTCCTAACAGTATTTTCGAGCTGGATGATACAGCCGCTCTTCGTTCCTTTCCCGACGTCTATCGTCATTTCAAAAGCGGGGCATTGGCCTTGCGATCTGCATGAATTTCCTGCGATCGTCCGAGGCCCGAAGACCGTAACGTTCCTCGTGACTGCTGACGCTCTTGTACGGCGCGCAAAAGAGAAAGAGAGACGTGCGAGCGCCGAGGAATAGCCGGGAAAATTGACCCGTCGCGAATTACCGACACGCGTAAGAGATCGCCCCCGTTCCTCCGATGAATCGTCATTATTTCCCTCCCGACGTATCGCGTCCGTCTTCTAAGAGGATCCCGCGAGCGCGTAGACAACCGAGCGATAGAAAGCTACCCTGGTTTATCGCGGTTAACGCGAGACAATCCCGCCGATTCGCTTGGATTTCCTCCTATCGACGAGCCGCCCGCGAAATCACATTTCCGATTCCTCCGCTCGCCTCCGCG
Source organism: Dinoponera quadriceps (assembly GCF_001313825.1). Classification (NCBI taxonomy): domain Eukaryota; kingdom Metazoa; phylum Arthropoda; class Insecta; order Hymenoptera; family Formicidae; genus Dinoponera; species Dinoponera quadriceps. The sequence continues at coordinate 836,594 of NW_014557287.1, read as the reverse complement.
TTCTCGTCATCGCGCAGCGGCCGCGTTGTTTCTCTCGCGGGTAAACGCGATGGCCGGCGAGAAAGCGGAGTGAGCTTCGGATTAAAAATTAACGGGAACGATCGAGCGTTTCGCCGCGGAAATATTCGCGCGCGCCCGCTTACCTCCGAGTTATCCTGATAATAATAATGTCCAAGAAGGGCAGTTTCCTTAACCTTACGGTGGCCGCGCGGATGACAGGTACGGTTCACGCGTGCTAAAATGTATCTTCCGAAAAATACTAACGAACATCCGTCTCGTATCTGTCAGTTAAGGACTGGCTTTCGTTTGCTTCGCGATTTTGCGAAGAGAAACCACTCCGATCGTATTTGCGCGCGAACAATTTCGATCCGACTTCCACGCGGCCGCTCATCGTGCGCGTTGCTTTATAATACAACGTCTCACGAGTTGCACGCGAATGAAATGAGAACGTTCGGATGATTTCTCAGCTACTCATCGATTCAATGCAACACGACTCGTTACGCGCTCGCCGACGAGAGATCGCCCCCGCGGCCGCCGAGTAACGCTGCGTTAAAACGCACCGAAAAGGTTAATTGCAGAAATCAGCCGACTGGGTGATCGCTATAATTCCACATTATTCAAAGCAGTTTCTTTGGCGAACGCATCGCGCGCTCCCACATTCCCGTCTCCCTCGGAGTCGATCTCATCGGATGATGACTCGGTAATAGTTCGCGCCGTGGAATCGATCGATCGCGGGGTTCGCGAGGCCGCGTCGTCGCCGTGGTATTAATTAACGCTATCGCGGATCGGCCGGCCCGGGTCTCAAGCCGGCGATCCGCCGGCGTGAAAAGTAGCCCGCGCTGTCTCGTCCGATCCGTGTCATTTGCGTCGACGACGAGTGTCCCCCGCCGATAAAGAATCAATTACTTCGGCCGAACGGGCGCGTTCCCCTTTCGCGCCGGCGAGATGATTTACGCCGCGAGCGCTCCTAAAGGATCGACGATCCTCGCCGATGGATCGAAGGTCGCGCGGAATTTACTGCGTCATAGATCGCGCGCACACGCTCGCTCGCGCGAGAGCTTGACCCGCCATTAACATGGAGCAATTATCCGCGTTTACGCGATCGCGGAGCCCAACAACCGGCCGGAGAGCGGCGGTGCGTCACATCGGCGCGCGCGCTCGTCCGCCGTTCGTTTGTGTGCAAAACAGCCAGCTATTTATCAGAGGCTTTATCTGATCGCATCAATCGGCTATCGCTGTGACTAATTTCGAAGAATTAATCCCGCGCGATGGAATTAATATACCGCTCTCGCGAGAGCGCGGGGAGGATCGATGTAAATGGAGGGAAAGCGCCGACGCGGCTTTTTACCGGACGCGCGGATTCGATGGGAAGAATGAAAGAGACGGAGAGAGAGAGAGAGAGATATCGCGATTGCTTCTTTTATTTGCAGGTCGCAATCGCGTAAACCCGAGCGAGCCGATCTCTCGTGCTTGACATTTTTCTTTTTTTCTTCGATGCTCGAACAGACCTCGTTGTTATTTAATACGACTCATCGAACGGCGAACGCATTAGTCACGTGATGCATTCGAGGCGAGATTCAGTGGAATTTGTAATTTATGAAGTCCATTTTTTATATATTTATATATATATATATATATGCAGACGACTTTATTTTTCAAGGTAATTTGTAGAAATTATAGACTCGGCACGTTCCCGTCGGTATGGCCTGCCCTTCACCTGCCGGTCTATATTTTACACAAAGTATCGCCAGCGAGACGTGAAATTTTCGTTAGTAACGCGAAATACATGATCCCAGCGTTTCCCTTGCTCACGTTTTTCCCACAGTCCGTGATATTACCCTTTACCCGAGGAAACTTTGTTGGCACTCGTGCCAACGATCGGCGCAATTTGCTGTCTGTCTCTCCCGAGAAGACAATAAGAAGGTGGAAAGTATTTTCTCGATCGGAGAACCGTCGCTCTCCGTTCTAGCGTGGCTACCCACGAGCGTTCCGTTCTCTAGCCCGCAGCATCCGTTCCAAGGTATGCAAACGACGACACACGGCGGAGACATTTATCCCACGATACACCGGCGAGCCATTAATTGCGATCGCGACGTACTATCACCGATCACGACGCCTGGAGATGCCTGACGTTCCCCTATCGCCGATACATCAATTTATCCTCGGCCTCTCACTACCGTGCGTCACTCCGCGACTCGTCGACGGAAATCGCGAGCTCTCCTCCATGGGGGACACTCGCTTCGCACACCGGCTACGTTTCGCGAACAAATTCCAAACGACGTTCATTTTCACGGCGGAGTAACGTGCGTTCGTTATTTCGATTATTTACATTTATTTCGAACCACCGTCTTATCCAAAAGTTGAACCTGTATCCACCGAACTTTTTCGGCCGACTCGATAAAATCGCTTTGATTCTACGCGGATATTTTTACTCATTGCGGTACAACAGAACGAAATTGGTCGGGAAGAAACGCGCATGTTACTTGCAATCAATTCACCGAGTATAGTCGATGCTCAACCGAAGAGAAAGATGATAATAATAAATTTATTTCTATTTCTATGATTAATCGTGAGCCAACAACACGCGCTTCCTCTCTCTCTCTCTTTCTCTCTTTCTCTCTCATGAATTTCATCGTAACGGATTTTGATTTAATCCCTCTGAGATTGAAGTCTCCCTTTCCGCTTGTGGCGCGTTTTATATAGCTACGGTTTTTTTTCGAGGTAAAATTTAACGTCAGAAATGGCAAACGAGAACACTGGTAACTTTGGTAAGATTCTCATTTTCCACTACTTTTTAACCGTACCAACGGTCGAAGATCCGTATACATTGTATTCGTATCGGCCGGCGCAATTCAAGGTTGCAAGCGTCACTATTGAGAAGTTCTTCAACATCTCGTATTGCAAGATGCGTATCAAGAGATACGCAGGAGAGAAGACTCGCGAGCGCTAAATCGCATCGCTTCTCCATCGATGACGCAAGCGCGTCTCTATAATTGTACGCTGATTATTACGTCTCAGTCGCATAGTGGCGCGTTGATATACAACCCGCATAGAAATTTTCCCACATACCGCATAGATTCCGATTAGAATACCCAAAGTTGTCTATAGATCATCCCACCACAATATCAATTGAGAATTCCTACCACAAACATAGGATGAGGCCTCTTTTTCGCAACTGCTTTTTCCCAACTGAAATCCATTTAATTACTTTCGGAAATCGGAAGCCCAATTAGATATCAGGGGAATGTTCTACGCTGAAAATTGTGCGCGGCACTTTCAACGCGACCGCCGAAGACGAGATTTCGATTAGAGAATGCGCGCGAGGTGGCCGAGCAGGTCACCGAGAAAATATGCTTCGAGTCGCGCGTGGATGCGCTGAATCTCATCGGCGGAGCCTCGATTGAAGAGGCCGCTAAGCGCTCGGAACGATCGAATCATCGGCCTCGCGAACGTCCAAGACGCTGCGGCGTCCGTCCCGAATCCGAGGAAGGAACGCACATCCCGTGCGAGAATACCGTTCGATCGCGAGAGCCAGCGCGTCGGTACGCACGCGGCCTGTGGATTCATAAATAAACCGGAGGTACTGTTGCGTGGGTGTGGTCAGGTCGAAAGTCCGCCGAGCGACTCGGAGAACGACCTTACGATCGGCGGAGCGTCGCCGGACGAGGAAGAAGACGCGGAGACAGGGCTTGACTTCCCGATAGGCCGCGCGAGAGAGAAATATTCGCGGCTCCCCATTAGCTATGCGAGCCGAGCGATAATTTATAATTAGTGTATCCTTCGCTTCTCCGTGTGTGGGAGCGACGATCGGAATAAATCAACGCGAATCGCTTCATAAACGCTCGCTCACCTGCGACACCCACGTCCGAGCGAGCGCTTGTCCTCCCCTCGGAGGGGTGGGTCTGAATCCCCTCCCGTCGATTCTCCCCCGGAGATTCTCGATTTTGCTACCGACTGAAATTTCCTTGCTTATCACGTGTTAATGATTTCGCGGGAAGCGGAAGAGGAACCAGTACTCTAATATATTAATGAGTGTATGAATGAAAATAAATGCGCGCGCGCGTGTTACAACGAATGTCTCGAGGGAAAGCGTCTTCACTGCTTACGATTCTATTACACCTCCGCAGAAGACTTAATGCGTCGTCACATGCCTGCTGATCGCCGATCTCATCGGCATTGACGTGATCTATTGTCTAATTATAACCCTACCTCCCCCTTTCTTTCTCTCCTCTCCGAGTCACACCACGACGGGGGACGGAGAGCCGTTCTCTCGAAAGGTTTTTTCCACCGCGCGGACGTATCGGACGTTCTTATCTCGCCGAGGTGAGTCGGCCAGTGAGCCGCGCAAGGGCTATCGGCCGGAATCAGATAATGCGCCGACGGAGACAAAAGGATGCATTAGCCAACGCAATCCGGTGGCTAATTATCCCGCTCTTCCATTTTCGAGGATAGGCGTGCCGCCGGTACGGGAGGGAGAAAGAGCCGCGAGAAAGAGAGATCGGCGATCGGGGCCCGATCTCGCCGACCCGCAATGACAAATCCCGCATAAATTACGAGTGCCAAGGCCGGCCGTGATCGGTCACGCCTTCTCGCGTCGGCACCGCGGCCGTTACCGATCGACTCGGCGGATACTTTTGCGTTACGTAACCGAGGGAGAGAAACAGAGAGGATTACGACGGCGCGAGCGGCGATTTAAACATCGTCCGCCGACTTCCGGCACACACACTGTCGGCGCGTCAGCAGTGGATCTCTTTTTATTATTCACCGACCACGCGGCTCTTGCGCGACCGATCGCCGATCCGTTGATTACGCAGCTCTTCACTTACCTGAAACAGAAATGAGAAGGGTACACATTAGCGTGACGTTAAATCTCGTGAAATTTTAGTTCTTTTTGTCCCTTCTAGCGCGGTGATTTTTTTCGCTACTCTATGACACCGAACCCTCGGACAAAATATTCAGCCGTCTCGTCTTCGCTTTCTTGCCGCAGGTATAACATTCAAAAGACAGCTTCTTACGTCTCTGTTTACTTAGTTTCCGTAGTAAACAGACCCGACTTGAAATCGGTATCTCTCTGAGGGTACATACGGTTTTCGGAAAGGTTAAGACCTCTTGCACGATACGTCGCTTGCTAGATGCTGAAGCGCAGCCGATGATCCGAGGAGAGAATTCATTTTTCAAAAACGAGCCCTCCCACTTGCTGCGTTCCGACATCCGACATTCAACGTAACCGGCCTGGCGGACTTAACGGATCGCGGTCCCCCGGAAGACGCTCGGCGACGCGCGGGGAAAAGTCGTCCGAATCGGCAACATCCTCAACAGGTACCCGGCGTGAAACCGCGTGACGCAACGCGGACGTGGGAGGCCGACGGACACGCGCCGGCACGTTAATCACCGCGCGTGTTCGCGCGTCTGATGAAATCCCGCTGATCAAGCTTTCGCGGGCTCGGTGTGAACGACCCACGCGCGAGCGCTGTCCGGATGTACAGGACACAATGTGCCGGCGGTCATCGCGAAGAAAGGCGGAGGCGGTCGTGGGTGGCTCCTCGTCGGGTGGCTTTGGATCGCGTGTCCGGAGAAATCTCAGGATCCCGGCAGTGTGCCGGGTCGCCAAGTGGAAATTGCCACTTGTCGCAGCGCCACGCTCGTTTGCGGTCGGCGACGCGCCGTCAGGGAGACACGCGTCTCCCGGCTATTGTCCGGGATCGGATCGGCCCCGGGGATCCGATCTGTCCACCGGCGCATTGTCCGGGCTCGACCGCGTAAGCCGACCGCACGCAAGCGGTTGTCCCCGGCGACACCCCGTGACAGTTTCCGGAGCGACGAGCGGCGCTATTGTGCCGCGTCGTTGATCGCGCGACGAGCCGGCTTTGTGAGGCACTCTCGAGTATCGACGCGTCGAGCGAGCGAAGAGAGAGAGAACAGGTGACATCGAGCGCACGTCAACGATCCGTAAAAGCCCTAACAGGATTATCCTCGGTCGCCGGTATCAGGAATTTCATCGCTACGCTCGACAAAGGTAACGACAAGTGAGCCCGCAAAAGTCGGGCACGTTCGGACGGAAGGGATCGTAGCGATCGAGCTTTCATCGTGCGATTTGCGCAATATAAGCCGGCGGTAATAGACAAGATACGTGTCGCACCGGGGGTTGCGGAGGTATTTTAATAGACGGGGCGACGCGAGCGGGACGAGAGAGAGATTTCGTGGACGTGTCGGCCGAGCACGGCCGGAGGAGCCTCCCGCGGCGGTTAGGAGCTCCTCCTGGGGCAGGACCTGTCATTACCGAAATCTATATTTAATGCCGCCGCGGCAACACTTTTAATCCCGGCATTATCTGATTATCGCGTCCTTACGAAGGGAAGGAACGAGCGACGCCGCCTTCCACGGCTGCGATCGAATCTCAGTCTCGCTCCTTCTCTCTCTCTCTCTCTCTCTCTCTCTTTCCGCAAGGATACCCTTCGGTCTCGGTCGACGACGACGAAAAGCCATGGAGGATTTTCTACGGTTTTATAGATCGCATCTCTCTCCTTCCTCGTGACCCCCGCTAAAATCTCCGCCGCGTCTATGTTATCTGGCCGGCGTGATCTGCCGACGGAGGCTGCGGCCGGTACATTGATTTCGATAGTTATCGAGCATCCCCTTCCCGCCCGTCTTGCCGGCCGGCCGATCGCTTGTTCGTTCGTTCGCTCGTTCGCCTTCGAAACACGCGCACTGCGTTCGCACGGAAAAGGCAGAAAAGGCACAAAGAGTCGCAGAACAGCGTAATTTCGGTAATTAATGGTAATGACGCACAATAATGGAAAATAATAACTCGACGGTGAGTTAATGAGCAATTATTTAGCGAATTTAGTTATGGTAATAATTTATAATCGTTACATCGTTCGTACTCCTACCCCGTGCGCGGACATGAGCGTGGATATAGTTAACTCGGCGGAAAAAACACGGGGAAGCGATAATGAATTGATAGATCGTTAGACAATGCGGAGAACGTGTTCCGGCCGCTCGAGTCTTTCACCGGGACGGATAAATAATATCCCGAGGGATGATTTGACGGTGCAGTTGTTCGACCGTCGTCGCGTCTCGGAATTCATCGGTCCGGCGTGAAACGACTCTCGCTGACGAGAGTCACCCATTGACCGAAACGTCGATATCCGGTTATTGTTAAACAATTCTTTCCCCCTCGACATATAATTACCGCGCACCGATAACTGCGCTACGGCGCTTGTTCGTCATTTCTTTTTAACGCGCGAGATCCTCGCCGAACGTTCCGGAAAATAATTCAATAACGTCACATCGAGACGTGCTCCTGCGAGACATTTCCGATGATTCGTTAATGAAAATACCCGTCGCTTTCGCGCATCGGATATCGTAGCGCGAGCGGCTTTTTAATTCATTTCGTCGAAGAGGGACGAAACGGTGGCGAGAGACTCGCGGAGCCGATCGATCTTCTCGCGGATGAAAACCCGGTGCACCGCTCGATCGACTAGACCACCGATTCGTGCGCGTCCACACGCCGGCAAACAATTATCGGCAGTCGTCTGTTTTGCCGGGGGGGCCCGCACGGATCAACGACGACGACGGTCGTGACGATGACGACGGCGACACGACGCGACGACGACAACGAAAAAGCCCACGGACATCTCCCACGGTGGCTGATGTCAGAAGACGTGCGCGACAAAGTACGTGTCACGCCACTCCCGGTTCGTTTGAGCTAATTGCCGGGGCCTCCTCTCCCCGCTCCACCGCGTGTCCCGTCATCGCCGAGTCCGCCGATTTCATCACACTCTGTCTTTTCGTCCGTTTCTTCTCGTTTCTCCCCCTCGCACACCGAAGCCCCCTTCTTCATCGTCTCGCTGCTCTATACAGCTTCGTCATCTCGGCTGGAATGAGACCCGTCGCGGTGCAAGCGGAACGATGCCGATGCACCTGGTATCTTTCAGCCTTGAGCCCTCCTCCTCCCGCTCGACAGTTTTGCATCGCATGGGAATGCCTCGTGGGAAGTGACGGAAAAAGCGGATGGCGTTAATCGGATCCTCGCGATCGAGGAACCGTCCTCTCGCCTTCCCCTCGAAAACGCGACGGGTCTAAGCGGTTCTAAACGCGCGCGCGTGTTGCTCGCTGACGTCCGCACACGAGTGTGACGCACCGATCTCTCGCGAGAAACCAGCGTCACTATATGTGCGACGACGATCATTTCTACGTCCGCACGGATCGCGACTATGCGTATTTTACAGAATTGTATGTAAACTTCAGGGTGGCTGGTGGAAAGGATGTCCTGGATGAACCGTCGTTGTGAACGTAATATTCCTTTCTGCGAGGTTTACGTCTTATTGGTTGCACAGAATTGTGCTGAGATCAATTCGAGCATTGCTCAATACGTGACGATTAAAAGTCGTCCGAATTCACACCTCCAGCTGTTAACGTAAATATTGATCGGATACAGAAATTCTGCAGCTTGTACGTGCCGAATGTGTCGGTGCTCCAATCAGATTTCAAAGAACACCTTTTCGATGAAATTCAGAGACCCAAGAAGATGCGGAAAGTTTGCCGACTTTAGTAAATCCTCGCCTTTAAGGGATCGATTTCCCGGCGATTGTGCACTTTTAGTATGTTCCTTTCCGCGCGATGCAACGACGAAATCGATGTATTTACTTCTCGCAATCGGACCGCCGCGCGATTCGACGATGGAAATTACGGGGCTATCCGAAAGATACGGGGCCCGGCTTCGCGGCAATTAATTTCCGCCGCAACTGATCTCGTCATATTTCATAAAGATCGTATATCTTTGCGAGAGCTCGCTTATTAACTCGCGCGCCTGATGCATCCTTCGGTGCTGCGCGAGTGGAAACTTAAACTTTCAACATTTTATTTCGACACCCGCCGCGAATTCGCCGGGGAGCTCATTGAAAAATCTCCACTCCGGGCCTCCCCTTTCACCTCTGAACCTCCCTGAAACACACGCACGAACAAAAACACCTCGGAGGGAGGGGGGGGGGATTTTCAGTGCCAGGATCATAAAGCGCTTAAACCGAAGCTCGCGCGCGTACCTAAGATAATTACCGTCCGCTTCGTTAGATCCGTGCTCGCTGATTAACTCGGTAAAAGCTTCTCTATCTCTCTACGATCGCGATTTAATATCTGCCTGCGCGCGCCGTGCGGCGCGAGCAAAAATGCCACCCGAGCGGCTCACTCGCTCGACGGTAATCTTTACGATCTGCTCGAAAGACGGTGTCCTCCCGAGGTCGACAGGCTCGCATAATGCCGCCGGGGCACAATGTCGCGCGGAGGTGCGACAAAGAGCGACTTTCCGCCTTCCTCCTCCGCTCGGCCACGGGATAACGCGTTCGCGAAACCTTTCCCTCTCGGCAATGAAATTACCTCGTCGAATAGGTCGACCGTCCGCCCCTAATTTTAAAATCGTGCTGTTTTTATATTTTATTTCTTATTGTTAACGGTGCCCTTCGGTGTATAAAACGGAGTGAACGTAACATATTTTTATCATCGGAATTAATTTATGCGCCAATCGAACAAGAGGATGCGTATTAAACCGTGCCTAAAAACATTCGTAGAAACGTGGAACAGATCGGATATCCGTAAGATAAAATACAAATTCGATTAATACGATTAAATTTACCGCTGTTTCTTCTCAGTACGGGATTTTACGTGAATTTCCGAACTATTCGAGCGTTTCACGTTCCGAATTATTCGAACGTGGAAGAAGCTAGATGAAGCGGCTTCGTCTGGCAGCAACACGCTTGCTACGTTGTTAATATTCGATTATAGCACCATTAGCACGCACTTCTGCGTCCGGAGATTAAAAGGTCTCGTTTCAGTTCTTGCTTGTCCTGCTTGTTTTAGATACATTACATGTATTTATGATTAGATATATTAATCGGTCCACGCTCGGTTTAGCAGATCCGCGTCGCGGATCGGCAAATTAAATCTCATTGAGACGGAATGAAATATATACAGTGTTAACCACGCGTAAACATATTTAGGAATCGACAGAACGGAACGTCGATGAACCGAGGGGATTGCTTCTCGCTCGTTCCGTTCTATCCGTGCCACGTTCCGCCATGTTTCGAGTTCTTGCGCGAGCGCAAGAATTTCCAACGATCACGACGACGAGAACGACGACGTCGTTGACGACGGCGACGGGAGAAACGCGCGGAATGCCGCCGCGGGGCGTCTTAATGCGTTCTAAATTGCGGCGAATGCGCTTTAATTGATTGACAAAAAACGCCAGGCGGAAAAAGGCCGGTTGCCTGATGGAATAACACGCCGTGGCGGTGCGCGGAGGTAGACTGCCGCCGTGTCATTCGTTCGTTCCTCAGCGCGCGATACGCGCACCGGCCGCAACACCTCGGCGGAAAGGACGGGTGATCGTTTCTCTGACAAATTGACTTTTAATGCGTCTCCCTCTCTCTCTCTTTTCCTCGAGATCTGGCTACGGCGAATTTACACGCGTTACGTTCCGGGAACGGCCAATTCCGGAATTCGAGATGGGGTAGCGCGACGAGGTTTTGCGAAAGTTCCACTTTCGACGGCTGGACGACCCGCGTTCTCGAGGTGCGCTTATTAAGTCACTTCTACACCGGGTGTCTGAACCCCCCCTCCCCAAACCAGCGTTAATATCTCCTTTCCGTGCTGAAAGAAAAAAGTTCGAGTAAACATTCGCTAAGGAATATCGGAGTTATCTTATTTGGACTGAGTAAATATCGCTTGAATGTGTAGCACGTTTTCCTTTCAGCTGGATTCAAATAATACTTACTTATAATCCAAATAAAATAATTATTCCAATATTCCGTTAGAAAATATTTACTTGCAAGCAGCACTTCTCCTTCCGGCGTGCGAAATCAAGTATTGCTCTCAAGCTCCTCCGTCTTGCGACCTGCGCTATTCTCTACACGGTCGAATAAAAAATCCAAGTCCATCTTAATTGCGAAAATATTCAAGCGTTAATCACTTAGTCTGGGACCATCGTCTTCATATCGGTGTATCGAAGTCTCCTTAAAATACTCCGATATAAATGCGAGATAAACATCGGGCATCGTTGAATCGTCGAATTTACTTAAACGCGCGTCTCGTAACCCTCCCATTATACATATCTCCCGCACGAATCCAGGATTTTTCTCGCGTGATGCGAAGGAAAGAAAATTATCCACGGGCCGATCGGATACTTTTCGCATCGCGATTTCGATTGCGTCCGACGCGATGGCAGATGCGGTCAATCCGCGCACAGCTGGTCGATTTTGCGCCGGGCCCGGCAGCGGATAAGAGACGCTCGCTAATAATTCTCCGCTTCGTCTTAAACGGCAGAGCAGCAGCAGGAGGAAGAGGAGGAGGAGGAGGATATACGCGATACATTGCGAGGCTCGCAGGTGTCCGGCCTCTCTCTCTCTCTCTTCCTGACGGCGGGCCGCTTGCAAATGAAACGTCCGGCGCAACAATGTTCTTAAACGACCACTTAACATCCGCTTCGCCGGGGATGGCCTGTTGCGGAATCGCGTTACCGTGTCTCGCGGCTTCGATCGTCACACAATGGGGCCCGTCGTTTTTCGTCTGCGGTCTCCGCTCCATCCGGGGGTGTCTTCCCCGGCGATCACCTCCCCCTCTTTCTTTCTTTCGCCGGCGCGCGTAGCCGCGTAATAGCCGCGGGGCGCGTTCCGCGGTCGTGCGTGAGCAAACAGGATATCGCGCGGTTCTCGTATCCTTGGATGCCGCGCGCACCTAATAATTGTAAAAATACACGCACGGGGATCTGCACAGTGTCTTCGCGGGCATAAAAGACGTCTCTCGCGCGCCGGCTCTCTTCTCTCCCTTTCCGCCCTCTCATGTGCGTCGTGTGCGTCATGGCGCACACTCGACGACCGCCGCGCGCAAGACAGGCGCGAGGGGCGAAAAGCGGGGAGAAAGAGAGGGCGAAATAAAGTTGTGGAGTGCTTTAAAAAGTAATCACACGTGTAAAAATAGCGGCATTAGTCTAGTCAACAGGGACCGGCCGGGAAAGTAGGTAGGAAAAGTTATAGTTAATTCTCCGGTTTTTACTGTCCCGGGCTTTATCAAATGGAATAAACTGTCCAAAACTGTGAGAAGCATTAATACGTGACATTAAAATATATTTGTATAACTTTATGCGGGAAGATATTTTCGCTCCGATTGGTAAATCATATTAATCGCCGCGACAGAAAAGACCAGTCCTCCCGGAAAATACCGATTTTCTGCCATACTTTTGGCATAAAGTTTATCTAAGAAAATCTGCCAATTCACTAGTCAAGTCTAGTGACCTCGTGAGGATCTCCCGCATAAATACTCTCTTCTCTCTTGAGTCGCTTTCGGCGGCCGAGAGCCGGAGTGTATGCATGCGCATACATATGAGAAGTATGCTCTCTCTTATCGAGAGCGTGCAGCTCGTTTATTTGCGGATCCATGTCGAATGTCACATCGACACACACGGTCATCGACTCACGGTGCCATTCAAGAGCGTCGATTACCGCCCGTGTACGTCGGCCTTCTCGGCGGTGAGGAAACTTACAGTGAGGGAAAAGATCGACGTCGATCGTACTGATCCGTCCTACGCGCTGCTTGCGGAATATTATTCCTCCGTCGCTACCGAGTCGACTCCCGCTCGGCTATTTCCGTACGATCAGGGACGGGAGGCTCCTTTGCACTCTCGCGAATCCTAAATTCGATCCCGTCAAGTCGAGAGTCCTGGGTAACGCACATGGCCCTCTCTCGTCGATTGCATCGCTAAAACGACGCGGGCGTTCCGCTACTGCCGCCACCACTCTCGTTTCGAGTCTCCTTCTCGTTTTTCGTCTCGGCTTTTCTCTTGTCCCTTCCTCCTCGCTCTCTTGCTCATCTTTCTTGATCTGAATGTTACGGAAAAATGGGAATTGAAAAGAAATAAGAGACTATCATTCGTCATCTCAGTCTGTAACCTCTTGTTAGAGGTGTGGCGACCCTCCTTGCGCATATGTCTGTGGTGTGCATGTTTTTATAATTTGCATAGACACATGAGACTTAGTTTATAACGTTGATCGATTTAATTTAAGAGATTATCAAAACGAGCGTTTAAAATAATTACGAGATATATTTTTATTCAGTTACAGGAAGACAAGAATCTAATACTGATTGGAACATGATACGAATTCCAGCAACTATTAAACTCACCTGAATGAGAAATATATTGTAAACCTCTAATGAAGTAAATTGTACTTCTCATTGTTCCGATTATATCTCGTAATAATAATAATGCTCGTTGGGGCCTCCCAGGTAGCTTACTAGAGGTACTCAGACGTCCTTTGTGCTTCTTAATAATGAAAAAAGTAACGATTGTACCTCGGAAAAGCGGAACGTGAACGTGGAGGGAAAGAGTTAGAAGAATTAGAGTTTCTTTATCGTAGGGTCAGAACAGAAAGAGGAAAAGGACCCCTTGGAATTTATAGCAATGATACAAAAGATAATTTGTAGAAAAGGAGACAGAGAGAGAGAGAGAGAGAGCACGATGCGGGCGAGAAAAAGGCGGCCGATCGATACAAATTGGGAATGCGATGACGCGGCGCGTTTTCGCCGGAACGAGGAGGATCGTCGCCGGGGCATAGCAGCGCGCCGGGAAAATAACACGACGGCCTCAATTATCGGCTCGTTTCGCCGATTTGCTCTCTACGGGCCGCGCGATCGTCATTAGGGCCGGCGTGCCGAGCAGCGCCGTTGGCGGCTGCCGATCCCGATTGTGTATCTCGCAACGGAAACAATAGCGCTCGCGCGCGCACACATAGACACCCACACGAGCCACGGGGTGTCAGAGAAATAATACAAATAACCGGCACCGGTGAAAGTACTGTTTAGCCCGTAATTTCCTTCGCGGCACGTCCACGTCGGAAGGCGGGGCGCGGTCACACCTTCCGGAGCTCCGTATGCTCTTTTTCTCTCTCTTTCTCGTTGCCTCTTCACGTCGCTCGCTCGCTCGCTCGCCTATCCTCCGGGGTCCCATCCTCCATCCAGCCGCTCTCATTTTTCAACCGACACAGGCGCGATTTCCTACCGCACCGATCCAACATACTGACAGTCATTCTCGCGCATTGTTTTTACAAGGAAATCCTCCTGTCATCGTCGCGCCAAGCCCCAGAGGGGAGAAAGGCGAGCGCGCGCGTACCGATCCGATCTCCCGCAGAAAATCCGAGCCGTTCGATCTCTCGGCGAAACCGCGCGATCTTCTCACGCGGGTAAGAATTTGTCTTATAATTGAAGCAAAGTATCATTGAAGAAGGCGACAGACAGGCGCTTTATTCCTCGGGCTTTATCTTACTGGGAAGTTTTACGTTAAATTTGCGTGAAACGCATTAACCTTTCCCATGTCGATGCATCGTGCATGGTATGCTGATGCTTTTGCGAGATATGAGTACGTCATATATTTATTTTTTATTTATTTATTTACGATACACTGCTCCAGTGGATTCGTGAAATAATTATCACGGTTCATTAGAATGATGATTTGTGAAAAATGAGAGTTTTCGTTGAAAGGAAATTTATCTTATTTTTAATAAGGGGAGAAACTGTGAAAATCGGTCAGACAGAGAGATGGTTAATATCCGCGGACCTGGCTGCGATTGACTCACTTGTCGCATGTTAATTGAATATCTTACGAATCTTGTAAGAATGTTAATGAATTAGATTGATATGTAACAAGTCCTACGAAAGACCGATCGATGATACGCGATAGCTGTACAAAATGTGATCAGCGATTAAAAAAGAAAATAATATATCAATCCGTTCGGTGCATCGGGGAATGAATTATCGGCCGTTCCATTCGTTGCATATCGACGAATCGTTCCGGGTGGAGTGCTTCGTTAAGTACAAAGAGATACATCGTTATGTAAAATTGCGACTTGATATTTTCCCCGGTCGGATGATTGAAGAGACAGGCGCGAGAGAGGTGGGTCCCATCTCGGCCACCTCGGTCCTCTTTCGGAGGATCCAGGTAAAGACGCCGGAGCTCCGAGCACAATACGCTTCCCGGCGAGCTGTAAGTTATTATTACTGCCTCGCCATTGTCCGGCTGTCAACAATTAGTTTAGATGATGCTTCAACATCCCACCGGACAATGCCACCTGAGGCCCACGGTTTACTTTCGGTATTCGTGGAATATGCGGTTGCCGTTGAATAACAATCCCCGTTCTCGTTACGTTCTTACGCAAGACTCCCCCCCCCCCGAGTCGGAGAATTTTCGCTCCATATTATTAACTCTTTAATCCATATTATTAACTCTACAAACTTCGTCGAACTTGCGGAACACTGTTACACAGGCCCTACCTTGATGCAATAAATAATTATTCGGTGCCATTTTTTCCATGTTGAATTGTTATTAAGAGAGCAGCCGCGGCTGTTTGAGCCGTACTGCATCGCGAGCAGCTGAGGGAGATCGTTCTTCACCTCCCCCCTCGCAATTCCGCGTCGCGCAATTCCGCTTCCTTCCCGGCGGTGGCGGCGAAAGACAACTTGAAACGACAAAAGACCAGGGGAAGACGGACGACGAGGGTTCGCATCCCGCTCCTGATCCTCAGCCTGCGGGGGCACGCAAGGATGATACAAAATATTAATATTGCGCGTGTTCCCCTGCCCCCTCCTTTTCTCTCCCTCATAACTCACGGGTCGCTGAGCGCGTTACGCGCGCTCGACAGCGTCTATATCCCAAGGGACCGCGGCGTCCTAGGATGAGCGGGATACCGGCGAATCGGAGAGGACGTGTGAGCGAGAGAGAGAACAGGACGCGGGAGCCGAGTGTCTTTGTGCTTTTAAAGGCTGAAGGACCGTTTTTCGGCGAGGCCCATTGTGGTGTTCTCTCTCGACCGCGGAAGATTGCCGCGGAAGACGCGGAGTTTACTCTGGAAAAGCTCGCCCCCTTCACTCTCTCCCTCTCCTCTCCATCTCTTCGCCGGAGGCCCCATTATGTCCTGACATAACTCGTCAAAAATATTGTGATTGGTCGAGCATTGAATATGACGTTACCTGGGCCCGATCGTCGGGCCCCGAGCGGACGACAATGGAGTCTAGGAAGCGACGCTCGTTTGCCAAACCAGCCGGATCGTGAGTTGCTCTCCTTTCTTCGGAGAGGGCGGTGGAACGAGGGGGAGCTAAGGGAGGACGGCGGGAGGGAGGGGTTGAAAAATATGATATTTTCTCTGCTCGGTGCGCGCAACGTGTCTCTGGAATTTCATACGATCCTCGCGCACAATGGCCGCGCTCGTTCGGCGAATCGCTCTTGACGACGATGAGGTTCGACATGTGGAACGACGAAAGGAGGAAGCGTGCCGGTCACGGGCACAATACTGTTTCCCCGTGAGATTACATTTGTTACATTGGTTATCTGCCGGGCATCGGAAGTTTTTCCGGCCCGGCGGCGGACGGTTCACAAACATGCGGCGGCGGGTAGCCTTCTTGAACTGAGGAATTCTCGAGACCCGCGCGAATGTTAACGCAATCATAAATCAACGTATGCCTTATTGTTTCCTGCAAGCCGATCGCAGAAAAGTGACGCTATAAATTTTCAGCCGTAGAGCGTGCCGACGAATGAGTTCAACTGATCCAACGGCTAGAGCTGTCGTTTGAGAAAGAATTGACAATAGAGCGAGAATTTTTTTTGCCATGTTTGACATACCAGTCCCTTCGAAACGGTTTCCGAACCAATTTTGTCATTCTCAGGACATTTTTTTCCTCAAAACATTCCTTGCCTCGGAGAAAGGAATGCCTGAAGAATGACAAAATTGTTCGGGTATCGTCTCGGGAGGTATCCGCACCGCGGTATGCGGCCGCGGGGTAATGACCGGAGCGAAGTGCGAAGCGCACCGTCACTTTGAAAGACAATTACGTTATTACGTGAAATACATCCCTGACGCGTCCGGCAATTCTCTCAGGAGGAGGGTTCCTTGGTGACCCGCCGCGATTTATCCCTTGTCAGCAAAGTATCCGAAATCTTAGGCCCGAAGACGCCGCAAGACGGGCTTTCCCCTCAGCCTCGGTATGTCGGAGCGCGGCGAGTCAGAGAGATAGATAGAGACAGAGGGAAGGGGGAGGGAGAGAGAGAGAGAGACTCCTTGTGCCTGGCCGTATATCGAGCCGGGCCGCCGGCAGCAGCAGCCCTTTACCCGGCCTTTAGGGTTGCCGCGATGATGTTGCAAATTTAATCATCTGCATACTTGGCGATTACACGGAACGCCGATCACAGGGAGGTCGTCGGGCGCGCCCCCGGCGGTTATCCGGGGGTTGTCCGAACTCCGTTTACGGTTTAGGGTACATACTCTCTGTATCCGTGGACAGTAATGGCCCTACTGCCGCCCCCTTCCCACGAGCAGCGCTTCCATCGCCGTCCGTCTGTCCGTCTGCCCTGCCTTTCCATCTTCTCCTCCTCCTCTCCGTCGCTCCTTCGAGTCCGAGACGCATCGCGATGTATGTACACGCGACGATGTATTTGCATACTCCAATTGATTTAATATCCGGGATCCGGCTGTATTTCGCGGCTGATTTTAACTACACTTTCCTGTTTACTTAGGCGGAAGGGATAGTAGACGGTCCGAGGGAAAATCCCGACAACTTGCTTGCTCTCTCTCTCTCTCTCTCTCTCTTTCGCTAGATCGCTCGCTCGCCGAACGAGGCGACTTCACTGTGAGTTTCTTTATTAGACCCCGCCGGTCTCGTCCGGAGAGGAGAATCTTCATTTTGCCGACTATCGCGCGTATGCATTGAGAGAAACATATTTGTAACTGTAATAACATAATTATGCGCCATAACGGAAGAATTATAGTCAGGCGAGCCATTTCTCTTTGATCTCGTTAAATACGAGATCACCCGGCGACACACGAGACGAGTCTCGTCTGATCCTTCGTACCTCACGCGATGAGTTCGCCGAAGCTGCCGTTCGTCGCCGTGCGAATTCGCTGGAAGCTCTTTCTCTGGGTCAAGCGCGGTGCGCTCACACCCGCGTTTACGCTTCGGGGCGGGAGGGGAGGGGAGGAGGTCGCGCACGGTCGATATCGCGAGGGTGGAAAAAAGGGCGCGGTAATTGCCAGCGGCGTTACAGTCCGGCGGAGTCGGACCGCCGTCTGCATTTGGCAAATGAAAACTTAACGAGGTTTGCTGGAAAATTTCGGCCCGGCGATACGCGACTCTTCCCCACGGACGTGCTTCAAAGTGACACGTGCCACGGCGAAACGCGGCTCCCTTCCCCTTCCCCGTCGTTTGACCTCCCTGGCACACCCCGAGCTCCAGCCGGCGGTCGCCACTTTTGACATCGGATACATTTCGATGGTACCGACGCAATCTCTCTCTTTCTCTCTCTTTCTCTCTCGTTCATTCGCTCTCTTCTCACTATCTATCTCCACCTTTATCTATCTCTCTCTCTTTCTCTATCTCTCCCTCTCCCCCGCCTCCGGCGGGCATTTTCGATCCCGGGCTTACGTTCCTACGCCACCCCCGGAGGCCATCTCTGATACCAATCAACAGAGGCATTCCCACGTAATTGGTTTTTACGTAATGCTAAGCAGCAGCGGGAGTTGCGTTCCGTATATTTGTTTTCCGTCGAGGTGAACTCGCGATATTCCGCCGGTGGCGGATCAAAGCCTCTGGATCGGCGGAATTAATTAAACGGTCGATCCTCCTACGGAACTTCCTTGCTTTTTTCGAGTGCGTCCGCGCTCGCATCGGTATCCGCGGCGGTATCCACGTTAACGTGCCGTATTCGCCGTTCCCGTCGCCGCCACAGTCGGCCGCCACCGCTCTCCGAAAGGGGCATCCGATCGCATTGGCAACTAGAAGTTTCCGTGCACGCGCGCGTGCCCCGAGAGCCGTTTGAGGATGCATCGAGGAATTGCATTTTTGCTCTTACCCTTCGTTAGACGTTTCAACCTCGCTATCTCTCTCTCTCTCTCTCTCTCTCTCGCGTTCTCTTTCTCGTTACCGCCCTTTCCACGATAAATTCTCTGTGATGAAAGTCGTTCGATATTTTCACCTCGCCTTTTTTCGTGCCGACCAACGGCCGAGGTGAACATTGGTGGGAGAGTAACGCGTATCGTTCGTCGTTTAGCAATCCGCACCGACCACGTTTACCCCGGAGTTACTCATTTTTCAACGAGAATCGGAGTTATCCCGCGCTCCGGAAGAAAGCGCTAGGACTCAAGCAAGTAATCACTCCGATACTTCTTGGGAAGTTTTTATTTGGATAAAATAAGTATCGCTTGAATCTAGAAAAAAAGTGCTACATTCAAGTATTATTTACTCAATCGAAATCGAAATTTGCGAAAGGTGTATACATCGGAGTAATTATTTACTCGAATCTAGCAGCTTATCCGTGCACCTTTGTTCGGAAAATTTGACGATCTTGTTTGCATCTCGTCACGGAGAACAGGAACGACGATTACGAAAAGTGCGTCCCGAGATCACACGGTCAATAATCGATATCCGTCCCATTGACTCCGTGCAATTCGCTCAAATTAATATCTCCGCGCGGGAAACCGCGCGTAAAGCTACCCCTCGTTGCCGTTATTTTCCACGATAATTCCGCGTTCCAAAAAGGCCGTAAAATGTCTACCTTCCGCTTTATACGTGAAGCCTTATCTGCTTACGCGCGCGCGATAGGTCGAATTACCGCGAAACGAGAGGAGCAAGAGAGCGATAGGGAAAGAGGCGAGCGAGAAGGTGGGAGGGGGGGAGAGAAAAAAGGCCGGAGGTGCCTCGATAAAATTCCATTGTGCCGGCACGGCGGCGTTTTTAAGCCTCTCGTCGCTTCCTGCCGTTCTTCCCTCCCGGAGTTTCCGGGCGAACCCTCTTGTCGCTTGTTGTCACGGACCTTTATTAGTCCGCCCCCGCGAGGATAAGGGCGACTTTTTTATTTCCCCACGACTTGACATCCGTCGATCTCTCTTTCGCATCTACCCACTTGTTGCTCGCGCGACCCGCCGCTTCTTGCCGTGACACCAGCCACCCTCTCTCGCTTTCCAGCTTCTTCTTTTGTCATCCCCCTGTGTCGCCCACGTTCTCATCCACCACCACCGCCTCATCCTCCCGTTTCTCCTCCTCCTCCTCCGGGGTTGAACCCGGAAAAATCCCGGATTCGTAAACACCCGGCCGACTTTGCCGGCTTTACGTTTCGTTACGCGCGCGCGTTATCCACCCGCTCCGGTGTCTCTGACGCGTCGTTTCGCCGAAAACCTCCCGAGAACCGACGGCAGCGACTTCCCCCAGTTATTCTAACGAATATGATACGATATATTATTATAATACGATACACGCCGCCGGAAATTATATCGCATTACGTTGCGTTACATCGCGTCATATTATGCGTGTGGAAAAAAAAAAATCGTGGGAAAAGGAAACCACCGGTTGGCTCGATGGCACGGAACGCGCGTATCGGAAATCGCCGCGCAAAATAACGCGGAAAATTACTCGCCCCGTGGCCTCGCGCGCACACCCTCGCGCACCCTCGCAAGATTTTTACGCGATGCAATCCGGCGCGCGGCGCGTTTTTAATTCCGTCGGTGTAACGCGTTGGTTGCATTTTACGTTTTAATATCATTACCGGACGCGAACGATGCACGGAATGTTTTGCGTTTGCATAACCACCCTCTCGCGCTCCCCCCCGGCGGGCGGACGGCGCATTGCGTTGCGTTACGTTGCGAGTTTATAAAACTCTCGCGCTTCCNGGGGGGGGGGGGGGTTCTCTCTCTCTCTCTCTCTTTTACTCTCTCGCATGTATGATATTTCGGGAGTTATATTACCCGCCTCGCGAGCACGAAATTTGCGCGTGATTGCGACTCGTAATTTCTTTTTTGGCACGCCGGTGGGCGTTATTTTCGCGTGATCCGCGCGCCGGGGGGAACGAAGAACCAAGATTCATATTGTCGTTCGATGTGTGCACGCCGAATCCTTCGTCTTGATTGGCGATATTACCGGACGAGAGACATTGTAAATCAGGGCTTCTCAGAGGCAACGGAGATATTCATCCGCTTCGTTCACCAGGGCTTAAAGCTGACCGCCGTCCCCGTGAACCGACCGTTCAATAATCGTATCGTATCTTCTCGGCTCGATATTGTGCGCAATGAAGCATACGGTACTCGTTTATGTTCAATGTGCCAAACGGCAGTCGCACTGAACAAGAAGGGACATGCAGTCACCTTTATTAACGTAATTAATTCGGCCGGTAGTTAACGATAATCTTCCTTGGTGAGAAGAGTACGGCGATGCGCGCGCGAACGCGGACGCGCGCGAATGAGAGCCGCTGTATGAAAACCGCAAACCACGGGCCAATATAATGAGATTTAAATTACTGTGGGACTGTGACACAGTGTGCTTTTTACGAATCGTTACCTGCGCGACTTCTCATCTCTCCCGCGGCCAATTATGGAAAGATGGAAATTCGATTTGGCGAATCCCGTTCTGAAATAATCGATTACCGCGCGGCGCGCATCGGTCGCGCCGCTTATTCCGATTTCGTTAAACGACCGGCGACAAAGTGGCCCGAAAGAATGTTCTGGCAGATCGTAACGCACGCGAGTGATGCGACACGAAGTGGCGGGATCCTCGTTAAATCGTCTCGCCGCGATGTTCCCCTTAAATGTCCGCGTAATTCGAAGTAACGCGATTCAAGACCATGAAGATCTCGAAGACAAAGGTCAAACTTAACGTTCGCATTCTGAATTTTTAATTTTTATTCAGCACCGAATACAAGGCCGATCACCACGAAGCGAAACTTTTTCAACGACAGAGAGAATAAATCGGTTGATATGGCAAATTTGTAGCTGCACGGAGAAATTAGTCTTAAATCAAGAATAAATATTCTCACATTAGCAAGCGAGGATGTTACAATCTTCTTCGAAGATTTGTTGGTCCTGATTTGATTGAATTTGTATTGATGCAAGTATCACTTGAGGTGTGCCAATTATAGAAAAAAAAAAAAAAAAGAAAAAATTCAACTCAGCTAATTTAATTTAAGTTCCAAGTTTGCCAGTAATTATTGGCCGTGAAGAAATGCGTTAATGCGCCAAATTTCCTCCGGTACAGCAGCACAATTATGCCATTAATCATTTCTCAAGGCGCTCGAGAGAGCAGCGCGTAACTCTCACCGCCGTTCTAAAATCGCACGACCGACGCATTCCACCGGGTGCACCGGGGGAACGCGATTTTGTGCGTTTCGTTCGCGCGCGTATAGATTGCGGCGCTCGGCCTCGCGATCGATCTTCGTTCTCGAAAGTGGCACGAAAATAATTTTGCGGCGAGGACGTGATCGGACGACGGCGCGTAGCGTCGCGTCTCATTTCGCGACGCGAGAGGTGACCGCAGGTACGACGGTGACGCGGGACAGGTGATCGTCGAATAGCAAGAATGTGGTTCTCTTCTTCGCTCTTTCTCCCTATCTCTCTCTCACTCACTCCCTCGCCTCGTGCATTTCGCATCTCGCGCGTAGCAGTGGACTTTCGAGATGAAATTACCCTCCTCCGGGTGACACCGCGTCGCGGTAATGGTCGGTTCACATCGCATTCCTGCACGCAAGCCCGCCAGGCGACACTTTGGGTAACGATCGGTTTTGCCGGCGCCGAGAAGACTGTTCTCTCGCCGTAGAGGACGACGAAGACGACAAATTCGCTCCGTCGTCGGGTAAACGTAGAAACGCGTTCAGGGTCGCGCTCTCTCGCTCGTCGGGATCTTTTAATAAATCGCGAGCGCCAACTCGGGTCACGTTCGATTCCTCGGAGCTCGGAAAATATTATGGTCTCGCGCCAGCTGCGCGACAGAGCGTCGTTTCGAGTCACGACGCCACTCGGTTTTCTCTCTTTCGTTTCGTTCGTCAACTGGCAAACCGAGGCTTGGCTGCTCACGGGGGTGCTTTCGCGAAGCAACGCATTCTCGATTTATCCCGCTCCACAACGACACCATTGTCCGATTCACTTAGCGTCCTCTGAGGCGGATTGTGCGACCGGCGAAGGCGCGATCCTCTCCGGAGGATTTCCCTGCCCGCGACGTCGATCCCGCGACGACGCTAATGGCCGCTTCGATGATTCGACACCCGGAGATATAGTTTTACCCACATTTCTCGTTCGCGAATCTTTGCAGTCTGTGAACTGCGTCAGCGCATCATCGGCCACGCTGGAGAGAATATCTCGAGAAAGAGAAGAAAGGAAGAGAGAGAGAGA
>NW_014557287.1:795869-813382 GCF_001313825.1 Dinoponera quadriceps | reverse complement strand
GGGGGGGGGGGGGGGAGGCGTGTATCCGGGAGAGCACTCGGAGCACTTTGCAGACAGGAAGATAACGAATTCGCGGGGTAGGAGAGCAGTTGTCACTGGTTGTCAGTCCGTCGATTGCGGGGCGTACAAGCGAAAATAGTTTAGATGGAGTACGACGACGTCGACAGGTCCGACGCGACAGATGTTTCGCGTCTCAGCGACACTCCTGTATTTCTGTCCCACTCAGTATAAACAAGCGAAAGTGACGATCGCGGCTCCGAGAATAGACTTCTTCCTGGCGGCTGCGGAGTTCGTCGATCGCGGATCGATGTTACGTTTCGAGAATTCTCGCGGTTATTCCGCCGAAAACCGGCGTGAAAGGGGGGTCGCGCGGAAGGTTTCCGCGCTCTCTCGGAAAATATCTGGAATTTTTGCGACTCTACGTCGAGTCTATCCCGAGACATCGCGCTCTTCTTTCCAGTTGATTTCTCCCCATGAATTCTGCTTTGTGTACTTTAATATTACCCGATATAAATATGTCACTATATGCTGTCGTAAAATGATTGGACTTTTAGTGATCGGCGGGAGAGAAACGTCTCAAGCGATGCACGTTGGAATAGAACATTCCTGAATATCGATCCGACATGGGATATATCGAACGACGACATACGAAACAAAATATTCCCCACATTGTCGTCATAAGACTAACGTACAAAACACTGAAGTGCCCTTCTAAAATAGTAAGATCTAGTACGAAAATAATAGAAAAATAACAAATATAATAAATTTCATATTTCGTCGGGTGCGACCGATATCTGACCGACGTAACTTTTAGCATATTAGATCTCTATTATGAAACAAATGATTTTCTACATTGGTCTCTGTCAGAAAATCGATGTATAAGATACTTTCAGATGCCTTTTTAATATAGTAATGATGAAACGCGCCCGGCGGACACACTGCGCCGGACGGAAGATGTCAATTACTAGACAGGCGAGAGAAGTGGAAGATCGCCGAGCGGCGGGTCTCGCGAGGCGAACCGCGCGCGACCCCGGATCATCGGTCGCCGCAACAAAGAGAACGTTCTTCGCCGTGCGCGATGGTCGTCCCCGCAACGTAGGAGTTCCCTCGCGTCGAAGACTCCGAAAGGCGATCGCGATGACCATTCGATGGCCGCGCGCGCGGTCGGCCTCTCTCCTCTTTTCCCTTCTTTCTCCCGACGAGATTCGGAAAGCTCGGCGGGCCGGCGACGACGGCGAGTCCGGATGCAGATGGGGCCGGTCACGCCGGCTGTAATTAACAAGGCGGGCTTTGTGGGTGTTTTGTCGCCGGCCGCGACACGCCGTGACGAGGGAGGAATTCTCTCCGCGTCCATCGCGCGGCCGGGGGACGCCAGACTATAAAACGCTCTTTGTGCGAAGCGTCCGGCGAAGCGTAAGCTGCCGGAGGAGACAAATGTAAACATTCTCGCCGGTCGCGAAGAAGGAGAAGAAGAAGGGTCCTCGAGCGAGAGGAAGAGAGAGGGAGAAAGCGGGGGGGAGAGAGAGAGAGATCTCGCCGCGGGGATTACGTGTCGTATTATACCCCGTGAACGTTGTACGCGCACGAGGTACACGTCGTGTGTGCGTGTCGCTACGTGTGGCTGCCGAGAGACGGACGGAGACGGAGCGAGACTTCCGAGATATCGTGTGTCGTAAGGGTCGTGAGGCAAGAAAAGTAGATGACGCTGGACGCCACTCGGAGATGTCTACTTCCGAGCCGCTCCTCGCGCCGGTCTCGCCTCGAGAGTCATCGTGGCTTGTTTTTTCGAGCGGTCGTTGTGAGCCGGCACCACCCCCTTCCACGACGTCTTTTCCGTCGGCCATTTCAATATCAATGAAGCGGAAACGGGCGTCCGGCTATCTCTCGACGCGCCACGAGTACGCTCTAAGCGCGAGCCGATAAGCGCTCGAGGGTGGACCGGGACGCGTCTCGAGCGATCCTCCCTCAGCGGACGTCTGCGCGTGTGTGCCGTGTTATCGGCTAATTTCTTCGGGACAATCGAGCTTAGCGATGGACGGTCAATTGTACATCATGAGTGCGAGATGAGCTTTGCCGGTCTCGTTCCCGAGCCGAGGTATCGGCGCCCTCGATCTTTGCGGATCGACCGGTGTCTTATGACAATTGACATCCAAACGTTGCCGTTGGACGGTAGATTGCGAATCTATCGAGAACATCTCGACTCGCCTCAACGATAGATCGATAAGTCTCGCAGAAATCTGCCAATCGGATCACGGCTTCGGCACCTTTCGCTCCGTTCGGAAGTTCACGCGTCTCGGAGATCGTTGAAGCGCGATCGAGATATCGACGAGCCGGCGTTTGAGAGGGGACTTCACAAATCGGGTGGCGCGCGGGCGAAGCGCGATTTTCGACGGTGACTCGACGCAGCCAGCACGGGATGTCATTTACGAGAGATTATCACGCGGGACAGCTGAAATCCAGCGGCGACAAGTGGCGTTGCGCAAACGCTGCTTCGGAAATTCGGCTGCGGCCGCGCGGGAGTCGTCGTTATATTGCTTCCTTCGCGCCTCGTTTCCTTCTTCGTCGGCGCGAGGAAGAACGAGAAAGAGAGAGAGAGAAGGAGACGCCGATATTTGTACCGTCAGTGAAGCGGAAACGGACGCACCTCGAGATGACTATCCAGGGATGCCGTCGAGCAGACGGACGCACACACGCACGCACTCATGTTACATTATGTTGCGTCGCTTATTCGAAGTCTCGCTGTGCCACTCGGAAATATCCACTTATAAGTATAGCGTAGGATTCTTTATCCCGCATATTGTAAAAGGGAGGCGCCTCGGTCGCGTCGAGGTCATCCCGCCATTGATGCGATAGACGCAGCCTCGTTACACGTTAGAACAGAAAACTGACACGACGTGAAAAGAAGAGGTTCTTCTTTTTATCGACACGAGCGTTTAGAGCACACACACGCGCGCATACGTAGTTAAGTACGCACGCGATCGATCCACGCGACGCAACAATGTCTCGGCTGCCGAGGACGCTCTAAATCCACGATAATCGGCCGCGAGGTCCCCGGGCGTGCATCCCGATCGATCGGGCGTGTCGTGATCCGCTCGCGGCCGGCAGAAAAAGGAAGAAAGCGCCGCCGGCGAAGGGGCGCTCTCTCCCACGATAAAGAGCTTGTTCCCCGTGCGGTAATTATTAGGGCCGCGGAGCGGCCAATAGCGCCCACCCGCGGCGGCCGACACGAATTCCAAAAGCTGATCCGCGCGCACGTCTCTCGGAAACTGGAGATACAGGTCCCGGGAGGAGGGGGAAGAGCAGCGGAGGCCGTGGTCAGCGGCCGAGCGCCGACAAGGTCGGCTTCGCTTCGACAGAGAGACAATACACCCCCCGCGGCGGCGATCTGTATAAATTGTTTCCGCGGGGCGCGGGGGTTGGGCACGTGACAACGATCGACGGAGCGGCCGCTCGTGCGATTAATCACGGAAGCGCGCGCCGCGATGAAGAAAGCCCGCCGTCGCGGTTCACCTGGCGGGAGCCGAGATCGAACTGTCACGTCGTCGTCGAGAATCATCGAGCGAATCGTGCTCATGGAAGAGTCGTCAAACGGGCATGACGCACTACCGTTAACGATGCTCCTCGGGGTATCCGCTCGCTAAGTGAGTGTGAGAACCATTCGCTATCCGCGCGGCCGATGAATATATTCATGAAAAGAAAGAGGAACGTCCTCCCTCCGCGATGATATCGCCGCGCGAATCGAGGGGGATTGATAATGAAAAATGTCCAATGAATGGAGCGGCCGGTACGGTGTATACACGCGAAAACGAACGTCGGGGAGTTGCTGCTGGGGAGACTCCGCTGGAGCAGAGCGCGTTTCCTCGGCCTGGAAAAGCGCCGCGGTGCCGGCCCCTCCGGATAACATCCCCTGCGTGAAAAGGCGAGGGGAGGGGGCGACGTGACGATTAAAAGACAAAAGGTGCTGCTCGCTCTTTTCCGCCCGGCGCTTTCGTCCACCTTGTTGCGGCGCGTTCCATTGAGCCGCAGAAAAGGTCCGCGGAAGCGCGCGGGACCTCGACGGTTTTGTGTGCCGCGCGAACAATGGTGCGAGCGCTGCTCGACGGCCTCTGCGGTCCGATGTTTTAACAGTGTTTCCAAACACACTCCTACCTACGCGTTCGCGGGGCGGGGGACCTCCGGCGGCTTCTCTCTCTCGTTCACGGATACGATTAACATGCGGTATTTGCTCAGCCAGCGAGACGTCGCGTCGAGAGGGACGCGCGCGGCACCGCCGTTTCTCCGCCCGACTCGCCCGAGTGGAAGACATCGGCCCGCATTCTCGGCGTATTCTCCAGATTGATAAATATATTCGATTACAGGTAGGCCCCGTCAGACGTTTCAAATCACGGGAGCTACATAATAGTGTCGTTAATCGCGTGTATAATAAATACGCCCCGAGGCGTAAAAGTGCGACTCGCGAAATGATATTTACTTGATCCAGGTAAAATGGCCGCTCTCCAACACTCCTTGGTAAATATTCGTTAGAAGTAGAAATATAAGTAGACTATGGTGCAACATATTTCCTTTGTATATGTGGACACTTGTCGTATATTAAAACAATTGGCGTGCATGAAATTCGTAATATTGAGAATGTCAGGATTGATCTTTTGGAAAATATCTCTTCGGGATGGAGAAATCCATATTTAAAACCATTAAGTTTCTCCAATAAAGCAAGTATTATATAATTCCAATAAATACTTCCTTACACTTAGAATCGTTTTACATATACATTCGTCCGCAAATAAAGGTGTTAATGTGCTCGAACAAATGTTTACTGTGCAAGCTCTTAAAACAGATTTAGATTGAGAAAAAGATCAATTTCACGCGTGTCAACCGGTGGAATCGTCACGATGAAATGCGGTCGGTACTCTCGAAACGTCTCCTTCGACGAGGACGCGGAGCCGAAATTCGCTCGCTATTCGCCGGCAGATGCGCGGGAATTATGCGTCCGCGAGGCGGGCAACGAGCCGCGCTTCGGAGCCGAGGCTCGCGGGCGAGCTATGGTAATGCGCGAGGGACACGGGCTTACACACGAGGAGGAGACCCGCACGGATACCTGGGATAAGCGTTCCAGGAGATGGTGCCTCCGGCTGCAGGACCGTGTGAGTACGGTCCGCGTCAAAAGGGACCCACGCCCGGCCGCGCGAGAAGAACGACTTTTGCGCAGCCCGGTCGTTGCAACGAATCCCAGGAGGAATCGCCGGAACGAAGCGTCGTCTCTTCGACGAATGATCCGTCGCGTCGTTGCGACCTGACGAGAAGAGTCGCGATCGTTTTCCCCTCCTAGTAACTCGATCGCGAAGCTTCGTACGATCACGCGACTACGCGTGTTACGGTGACACGCGGGCTTGTCTCGTGAAACATCGTTGCGTAATCAGTTCGGCCGTGTCAAAGGCGCGTGTAACTTCGACACAACGCAGACCTCGAGGTGGATCTGCATAAGCAGCGTTCGTCGCGCTCTTTAATTCGCGAAGTGCTAATGCGCATCGTCGAATCGTTCGTCTCGGCAACGACGAGAGCGCAGGGCTCTCCTTACGCGCTGCACCCGGCCGAGAATGCTCCTGTCTTTCGCATTGGCGACGACCCCAGCACGAGCTTAACAATCCGGGATGCCTTCGAAAAACCGAGCTCTATTAGTAACGATAATCGTACCTGCTCGAACGTCCGCGTTTTTCCCTTCGAAAGGTACAGTCGCGCTCATCATTTTATTCGCGCGTTCGATGACGAGTCGATGACGAGAGCTCCCTGAACCCAAGGACGAACGTCGCGGGGATGGGCGCGGTGTCGCGATCTCACCTTCGATATTCCGCGCGAACGAACGCCGCTTGTCGGCTCGTCTTCCAGGACAACCCGACGTCGCTTCTCACCGGCACGCCGGATGGCCAGCGGGATCTCGGGTGCCGCGGCAACGAATACCCGGCACTCTTGCGGGTGGCTGTACGTCGAGAAGAAGGTGGACAAGTTGAGTCCTGGGTCTCTGAAAGCGTGGGCGGGGCGGAGCACGCATAGCTCCCGGCCTCTTCTCTTCTTTCCCCCCCTGTCCCTCCTCTTCTTTTCCACCTTCTTCTTCACTGACACACCACCACCTCCACCTCCTCCTCTCGCTGCTCCGTCGAGCTCGATGTTATATGCGCTCTTTCTGCTGCACTCAGTTCGCCCCTCTTTCTCGTTCCCCGCTTTATCCTCGTCCCTCTCTCTTTCTTTCTCTTTCCCTGCTCTCTCGCGCTCGTTTCACTTCTACCTTGTATCCAGGGTTCCACTCCCGTTTTTCTCTCTTTGTTGTCTTCGCCCGTCCGCTAGGATCCGAGGATGACGTCGAGACTTTAATGCTTCTAGGGCATGCACGTCCGCGTGTGCACCTAGCGTGTACGTGACCGGGCGTGCGCGCATACGGGGTGTCCCGGATATCTATCGCGCGCGATCTCGCGCCCGGGAGAAAGAGAGAAAGGGACCGAGTGGAAATCCGCGGGCTCTCAGTCATACGCGATCGAGAATAGAGTCTCGAGAGTGCACACCAAAGAGGATCCTGCGCGCTCTTCCACTTAATTTCGAGAAGTTCGAAACGCAGACACGAATTCCGGACACTTGACGTTAGACGTTCAAAGGTCGCGTCGGGGAAAACCGATCACACATTCTCGTCGCTCCGTGTAATTGCACGGTTGTTCCCGATTCGCGCGATCAGAGACGCGGGGGTGAAGAGGACGAGACTCGGAATCGAGACCCGCGCTGAACGTTCTCGGTGCCGCGACCTCGCCGGGGCACCCTGTATACGTATCTAAAAACGTGGTAGTACTTGGACGAGGCAGATTACACGTTGAGCCCACCCGTCACCTAGCCGCGGGTTGTCTTTCTCCCTCCCTTCCTCCCCGTCTTTCTTTCCCTATATATGTGTGTGTGTGTCTGCAAGACGATCGTCCCAAACGTCGAGGAAACCCCGGAGGAATCTCCGGGATGCGTCCGAGCCTCTTCTTCTCGAGCAGCGGCCCGTGTTTCCCTGGGCGATCATGCCGTCGAAGTACATCGCGCACCGCAGGGTAAGGTCGGCAATTAACTGTTACGCCATACGCGCGGAGAAAGAGAGAGCGAGAGAGAGAGAGAGAATGAGTAAAAGACGAAGAGGACGGGGGAGAAGGAGGAGGACAGCGGCAATCTTGAACGCGCCTCCCTTCTCGGTCATCTAATAAGATTCGCTTCAAGATACAATGTGTTACATGCGCGATACACGAGCCGTTGCGTCGGTCAGCCGTAACAGAGCTCGGAGCTCCGTGTAAAATGCAGTTAAGGAGTAGACGGCGGTTTCTCGGAAAGTATATCGGGGACTCGTCTCTCTCTCTTTCTCTCTGGAACGTGCAGAACGTATTATCGCGTGCACGCGCGGAAACGGCAGGCGTGGCGAACGAAAAGCCTGTCCGCCGTTGTCCGCGGACGATTTATATCCTTATGTGGAGGCGCGCGGGCGTGAATTTTCGTCGCGGAAGCGCGCCTCCCCGTTCTACTCGCGCGAACACCTCAACCCTTCTTTCCTATTGAAGTATACATGAGATGTGTTATTCGAACATTTACATATGTTGAATACCGACCACTGCGAGACGCAACGCGTTAAATTAACACACAATGTTAGAAGTTTCGCGCGCAAATCTGTGAAGGAAAACCGATTTTGACACAAGTATAAGATGTTTTTCACCGTGTAGAAAGAAGCGGAGGAAATGTGCACGCTTTAGGGGAAGAATCCGATTTTCTTGATAGGCGTGCGATAATTTGAGATTCAACTAACGTAAGACCCTCAACTTCTCGCTTGTACCGGTTTGGCCCGCGAGTGCCGAACCGAGGATTAATCGGACACGTGCGATCATACAGGCACGATAAAGAGTATCGTGGAAAATCATTCCTAGTTCCCGTCACGGTAAAATCATTGATGACGGTAGCGAAAGAGCTAATTAGGGCCTGTGCGCGCTGGAACGATGCGGTGCAACACATATACTATACTCACTTCTCCGTGCAACTAAATTGATAGTACCGGGAAACACGGAGGAATTTGCATTAGTAGCGCGAGAGGGGGAAGAACAATGAAGATCCGCGCGCGACTTCCATTTCCCCGCGACTGTGCTGAACGGGACCTCGCGATCTCGTTTCGCCGTGAGGATATTTAGTTGTTAAATACTCGAGACTGCTCATTAAGGGGAACATCGTTGCCATATTAGTCGAGCCGTTCGCAGACGAAAGGAGTGGCGATAGCTCTAGGCTTCGTACTCGAAGAGTGAGCACCAACATCGGCCGCGAGAGGAAGACCCGGACCACCTCTCTCTTTCCCTCCCTGCCGATGAGCGGATTTTCAGCGGCCGGCTCGACATTCCATCGTACGCGACGATAACACGGTAAGATTAACGGGACAGGGAGGGGATCTTCTGGCGCGGTTGCGGCACCTCTGAGCGAGCTCTCGCAACCGACGTTACACCTACCAGGTGCTCGGCAAGCTCGAACGGGGCGCGTCTCTCGTTGGGTCTCTGCAACGGGAACGATAGCATCGCGCGGGGGCATCGCGGCACGATTCGGCGAGGAAGAGAAGAGAGTCGCGCTCGGGAAACAGCTGATCGCTCGATCGCGGCAGCCTCGCGTGCCGCGGCTCGCCGAGCGGAGCCGCGCCACGCCGCGCCGGTGCGATTACGCAATTAACATTCGGTTTAATTACCCGCGCCCGGAGCCTTAACGGCTAAGCAACGAGTCCGCCTTGCCCCGGTCGGCGCGGGCGGCTTCTTGCGGCAGCGTGCTCGCTCGCTCTCGTGTTGCACCTCGTTAGCCGGCTAACACCTGGCCCGCTTTGTAGCCGGCTATTTATATACACGGTGAGCAACACAATTGCGCCGCGAATATCGCGGGCGTGACGCGCGAGCTGACTTTCCGCGTCGCGGAGCGCCGCGCGCGCGCCTCGTTCCGCTCCGTTCCGCGTTCGTCCGCGGCGCAATTAGCCCTTATCCGGGCGACTCGCCCGTCAAGATTGAACGTTGCCGCGAGCACTCTGCCCGCGCGTTTTAACGGAACCCGCGATGCACGGGAGAAAGCTTAGGAATAACTCCAAGACAGGGCGACCATCAGACTCTTCGGAATACGCATTTTTTTTCCTTTATTCGGAGGATCGACTCTCTTTCGTTTCTGACGATCTTTCTTTGTTTTTTTAACATTTGTCGCAATTACTATAATAATAATAATAACAATAATAACAACAACAATGCTATATTGGCCGACCAAGTTACACGGAAAAGAAATAATCTCAAGTCAATGGATAGTCTCACATATTTATATATAAGCTGGAATATTATAATATTATTAGAAGATTTCTAGCCTTGAATTGAGTGGACGTAATACTTGCGTCAATACAAATTCAACGAGATCAAAAGAAAGAGTCTTGTGAGAAGATCATAGTATTCTCGTTTATATATGAGAATATCTGTCACGGATTTCAGACTAATCGTTTTCCCACATGACCGAACTGCGAACCGACTCTCGCTCGTCCCTGTTTCCTCTCACCTTGCTCCTTCGAACGGGAACGCGGTCGCAAAACGTCCGTTCCGCGATCATTTCATGCTCATTGAATGACGTATCACATCGCGAAGATGACTCTCGCGGGGAGTTAAATCCGGATAAGTTCTCGTTCTGCATGGATCCTCTCGCGGAACCCGCTTCTACTCCGTAATAACAGCGTAATGAGATCGCCGTTAACGTCGCGCTCACCCGGGGAGGGGAGAAACGGGGTCTTTCGGAGCAGCTGCGGTCCTCAGGAGTCACGGTGGATCGCGATGCGAGGTATCCCGCCGGCGTAAAAATCCCGCTCTCGCGCTATCTCGCTCGGGCGCTGCATTAGGAGCAATAGATACGCCGGGATAAGATGTAACCTTTTGAGATCAACTTAATAAAGCGAGTTAGTGCGGCACGTAGCTCCAACTTGGGTAATCCGCGCGCGCGCGCGCGCTGCGCCGACAGAAGTTGCGCCAGTTCGGAGTTGCGGCGGGTCTCGGTCGATCTTGCCCGCCGGTTGCACTCCGATACGCCACGCCGCGCGATGGTTTCGGTAATAATTGTGAAAATCACGAGCTCACGATCTTAATTGGCGACGACGGCGCTCGATGGGCGAGAGGGGGTGTGGAAGGACGAGGAGGATCGCGTCGTTACCTCGCGAATCGGCGATCGTGTAATTTCGCCGCAGAAGAAGCCTCTCCTCGCGTGTTAGAAAACAAAAAAAGAGAGACACGAAGTGTATAATATTCCTGCGCTCTCTTTATCTCGGCGATAAATGAAAAATCGCGCGATCCCGAATCTCGTCGGCTTGATTTTCACGCGCGATACGCTTCAGGCCTGGTTTTTCACTTTCCGCCCGGCGACTCGTTAGATCTGTCNGGGCTCCCCCCCCCCCCGGCCCGTTCCAAAATAATTCCATTTCTCCTCGCGCGTATTACCTCACTCCTCGAAAACGGTTCTACAGTCGCGGTGAGTGCATCCACATATCGCTCTCGCTGACGTTTTAATTTCCCTCGTCAGCCTTTCGCAATGCGAGATAATCGGCCGGCGGCCGTAACGAATCGCTCGTAAAACTAGACTTGAACTGTCCTCGTGGCTGGTAATTTTCTCCGGCCTTCTCTCTCTCTCTCTCCCTCCGCCGACTATCAGCCCGCAGCCTCGCCTCGGACGACGCCGGGCGCGGAATCGCGCGTCACGGAGTCGCGTGGAGGACAAAGATCTCTCTCTCTCTCCCTTCCCCCCCATCTCTTTCTTTCTCTCCCTCTTTCTCCCGATCGCTTGCGTTTAACCAAGAGAAGCAGCCGCGAGGTAAGTTCAAGAAGTCTCTCGAGAGATAGAGTCCCCCTCCGGGCTACTTTCGCCCCTCCCGCCGGGCCCCTCTGACGTAATCGAAGAACCCCGGGCAGCCAGATCACAGATTAAACAACACTCGAGTCCTTCTCCTCGATAATTACCCAGGCCAGGGTAATTGCTGCAATCCGGGAACGGCACGCAGTTACCCGCGATAATTCACCCAACGGTGATTTCGAGTCAGATTGCCCGGGCAGAAGTTACGTTATACGCGCGCGCGAGCCAGCGAGCGCGCTCGGCCATGCTCGCTCGCGCACCTCCACCGAAGTTGGAATTGGTTGAGGCAGAAATTGAGAGAAGGAGAGACAGACAAGTGGAGAGAGGGGGAGGAAGAGAGACAGAAAGAGAGCGGGACCCCTTGCGCCGTTCTCACAACCCCCCCCCGGGTCTTCGTCTTGGCATCGCGGTGCATCGCGACCCGCGAATGCAATCGTCGAAATCGGCGTGGATTGCGCGTTTTCGCACCTGCTGCGTGCGCGCGATGTCGATCCGTCACGAACGGTACTCACGGCGTGTAACCCCGTGTAACCTCCGCGACTCGCGAGGGATGATATACATCGCGTGATGACGCGCGTTCGACTCCGCACGACTTGGCGCTTGGCGAAGATACTCGCAGGGGTGCAGTCGCGGGCGCGGATCAGCAGTTGGGAACGTCGTTGCCGCGGAGTCGAGCTTGTTACGAAGTGACACGCGCTGCGAGCCAAGTCTCGCCGTCAGCACGGAAGTCGTCTCGGCCGCTCGAGTCACAAGTGAGCTACCCTTTTTTTTCGTGGGCTCGCGGCAATTCTCTCGCGAAACTGTCGAACTTCTCGCGAATGTTAATATCCCCCCCCGGGCGGAAATAATTCATACAACAATTGTTCCGGGTAAAATTTCAAGTAGTTCCCGTTTTAGAATCGCAATGGACGAGCAATGAACTTGGGAATTGAAAAAAGGATACCGGGCAATCGAATTATTTATTTACTTATACGGGGAAAATTATGTTTCTCTTTTTTATGTAAGAAAAAGGGAAAAATAACGTAGTAGTATTTATAGAAATGTAAGAGACGAGGGGGGAAAAGGAGAAAAAGAGAATTTACGTTTCTATGAGCGGAAAACTTAATTTGTTTCTGAGCATATTCGAGAAATTATTACAATCAGAAAATTCATTAGGCAGCATGCTCAGCAGTCAATTAATGGATTTAAATATTCCAGACTGCGCTCGATGAAGTGAGATTAAAATTATGAATATTATTTGGATGCGCAAAATTATGACACACTTGTAAAAAGAGGATCGGCTCTTTCTCGACTTGACTTTCGGTGTCTAAGCGTTAACAGTATAAATTACAAAAAGTAAGAGGGATCATCTCCTACCGATAGAAATGAAATTCTCATTCGAAGAAAGCCGCAAGAAAAAGGCGGGAAAGTACACCGGCGGACCTCTGCCGGCTTTCGGTCGTTCTAGCGCGTTAAGCGCGTAACGAGAGGAATAGTGAAATAACGACGTGGCGCGGTTGTTGAGGATAATGAAGAGACGAGTCGCCGGAGTCGGACTCGTGTCGGAATCGACATAATTCCCCGTCGGCTCGCGTGAATTTCTAGCAATTTTCTCCGGCGAGAAAAAGTCCCGGCGTCGGGATAAAATGTAAAGTAGGCGTGGAAAAAAAGGTGAAAGCGGATAAGCAACGATGTGGATGGAACTAGAATGGCTCGGACGAGCCGGGGATATGACAGATATGTTGTTCGGCTTTAATTATAGGGGCCCACGTGAGTGATGTATCTCACGCGAGCCGTCGCTCCGCTCGCCTGCATCTACGCCGTGCTACGTTTCAAAAAAGAAGAGATCGCTCGCTCGCTCACTCTCTCTCTCTCTCTCTCGCCGCGCCGGTAAGGCACCGCGATCGATCCTTGCGCTAATATATTCGGTCCCCCCGAAGGACACCCCACCCCTCGGAAGACAATATTTTCGGGTTTGGCTTGGTCATCAGTTTGTAATTAAAACTTCTCCCTCCCCTCTGCCTCCGACGCCGCCGGTGGGACCCCGTGGCCGGGGCCCCGTGTCATTATTTTGGACCGCGCGGCGCCAGGACCCAGTATCTCATTCTTCCTTCTAAACTAAAATACAACGAGGACCGATGTACCGGGTGTCGGGGTACGAAATCGAAAAATCCGAGCCGGGGCCGCCGACGAGAATTGATTTAACATGCGGGCCGCGTCCTCAAAAATTAAACGGCGCGATTAATCGGCGGTGGCGCCGCCGATGTTCCGCGAGTAATTGCCGACATTACGCGCGCTGATTGCGCGGCGATTACTAATTAACGCGCTGGTACCACGTTGATTAATCGGCCGCTCGATTACCCCGGCGATCGACAATTGGGCCCGCGCGAAAGCAAACATTTCATCAGCGAGAGCACGAGCGAGTGTCGGTTACACAGATGTGTCTCAACCGCGCACGCGGACAGAACCGGTAATGATTGTTTTGCTTACTAATTTCTCTCTCTCTCTCTCTCTCTCTCTCCCCCCTTTCATTCGCCTCTTTTCCGCTTTTTATTTTAATCTTGTATTTTAATCGTGCGCGCTCGGTTCGCGCCAACGTCGCGATACGGCCAAGCCGGACGACAGCGAGTTAGGTAATAATCATTTAACGCTAATCACTATTTTGTGCTGGGTTAATTAGCAACGACACGAGCAGATTAGATTAGGGTTATGCGAGGTTAGACGATAATTATTTACTGTAAATCGTTGCTCCGTGCGCGGTGTTAATCAGCGCCGACTGACGTCTCGGGCCTCTCTATCCGCTGCGCGTTACGACGCGCGGAGTCGTAATCTAGAAACTTGAAACTCGTTAATCATCCAATCACGACTGGGAGCTCCCGACGCAATCGGACCGATGAGCGCGTCGCGTACGCTCACCGTCGCGGCACCCGGTATAGAAAATCACGTAGGTGCGTGTCTAGAGGCCTTCTTTAAAGGCGTATATAGAGATGGGCGGAATGCCGGCCGCGCGTTTTATTTACGGCCACTGGGACAGTTTTTAATTTGTTCTCCCTCGGGGGAGGTGGACCGGCTAGAGCGGGCGGGCGGGAGGGAGGGAGGAAAGGGGTATGGGGGACGACTTCGCTCTCCGGTCTTTAAGGAGTTTTCGACCTGTTAGTCGTTAGAACCCGAGGAGGCGTTTCTACGCTCTTCTGACAGGCCGGCCAAGGGGAGCGGGGGTGAAAAAAGGGGAGGGAGAGAGATCTGGTCTCGGAGAGGTGGCGGCGCGGCCGACGCTAATAAATCCTTAATTATAATTGCGTGGACGCGTGACGGGAATAACCCTCTGATTTAATTATCGGATCGCGGCGGTCGTTATCGGGCGGGGCGATTAATCGCGAGACGTTTTCGGACGCGACGGCGACGGGTCGGAGGTCGACCGTGTCGCGCGACGCACCCGCCTGATATTTAACCGTATCTTTATGCTTGTTTAATTTGTTGCGAGTGATATGCTCTCCTCGGCGCGAGAGAGGCCGGAATTTCCCGTTCCACTTGCGCCACGCGATAGCCCATCCCAGTGAAGTCCGTGAAGCGTTGCGCCGGGTAAAGGTTGCGCGAGCCTCTCCGAGGAGGACGTAGACGTCGGCGAGGCAGAGAGAGAGAGAGAGAGAGAAAATTGCTCGACGAATTCCCTCTGTCCTGTTCTATTTCCGCAAGCCCCGAGAGAATCTCGCCCGGTCGTTTTCGGTCTTGCCCACGTTCTCAGGGAAATATTCCCAAAATATGTATAATAGTAGTGACACTACACTCCGAGAAGAGTTTCTTCCCATCCTTCCCGTTATCAAAATCAGACGACACCTCCGACGGGCAGAACGCGGTAATCACAGCGGCAACCGGTTTAATCGGCCGCGCCGAGGAGAGCGAAGACGTGCCTCCGCATCGAGATTGTTTTTGTCCGGGTCCAAGAGGAGGAGGGGCCACGCGTATCGTCCGAATTGTTTCGCTGGCTCTCGCCGATTTCTCGAACCGTGTCATCGCCCGGCGTCGTCGTCTCGTGGGTAATTCCG
This sequence comes from Dinoponera quadriceps, assembly GCF_001313825.1. Classification (NCBI taxonomy): domain Eukaryota; kingdom Metazoa; phylum Arthropoda; class Insecta; order Hymenoptera; family Formicidae; genus Dinoponera; species Dinoponera quadriceps. The sequence continues at coordinate 798,458 of NW_014557287.1, read as the reverse complement.
TCTGGACGCCATCTCCTCTCACCCCTTCCAGCGCTCCTCCGTTCTAGGCGCACGGCTATTTTTTATCATTACGGAGAATTCGGGATCTGTCAAAATGTCCTGGCCGTGGTTGCGTTAATTACGGTCCTCGGGGGCCTCACCGGAGTCCGGAATAATTATAATAATCAGAGGGGCACGCCCCTATACGGCGTTCCCCCTTTTCTGTCGACCCTCTCGCGACTAGAGCCGGATAGCTGGACGGATTTTTCGGTATCGTACGAGCCTGACCGTAGAGAAAGAGCAGAGACGAGTGACAGATGGATGGGAGCGGGAGGACAAGGGAGGATGCGTTATTATTCCGCCTCGGCCCTCTCGTTTCGTCCGGCAGCTCGGGGGCACGTCGACTCGGCGGGCCGCCGCTCGCGCCAAGTGGCACCACTGATCGCGCAAAAAACCTAATGCGCTTAATTGCGTCTTATTTCCCGTCCCGGCGAAATCGAGGCCGTCGTCGACGGACGACAACGGCGACGTCTTCGACGTCGCTCTTCCTCGGCTCGTCGATTCGCGCCGTAGGCTACCGCGACCGCAAGACACGCGATAGATCGATGATCTATCCCGGAGCGATCTATCTCTCCGCAGACGGTGTACGGGGGTCGGGGGGGAGGAGAGATCTTAGCGGCGGGACGGAGCCCGATCGTAGCCTGACCTTTTCTGTCTCCTGGCTGATTTACGAGCGCTGGCAACGAGCAGAAATCGAACTGGAGCGACCGCGACGACGGGGCACCTTTAATTACGGACACCAGCTGGCTGTCCGGCCGAGAGATCGGTGAACCGTCCGTCGGAATCGTCCGATTCCCCGCGACGGGAGTCGCGCTTTCGGAAGTCCGTTCGCGCGAGCGAGAAGCGCGGAAGTGCGCGACGAGGATTGTTGGCTCATCGGCGGACGTTCACCATTGGCGCGCGACGAATGATTGTCTGAAAGTAGCACGGATTAATAACACTCCGCGCGGTAACCGACGATTTAGCGTGCGCGGGCAGTTTTTATTCCCACCGATCTCTCCGGCATGCTCGACACCGTTCGCCCGAATTCCTATAAGATCGTCCCGCTACCTAATCACCCTATCGCCTGTCCAACGCGCGCAAAAAAGTTTCGCGTAATTCGCATTCTATCCGCGAAGAAGAAGACGACGACGACGACCTTAATGAAAACCACTGCGCCTCTGTCATTAAGGGGCCCGTCGTCTCACCTCAGCGCTGGCCCCTCTCCGTCCCTCGCTCTTTGTTTCATTGGCCGGTGTTGTGCGAAGCCCGGGTCCGTCGCGTGGAGAGGGGAGGAGGAAGAGAGGACCTGCGGGGGTCCGAAACCGTCTGTCATCTCCGAACGACTAATGGTCGCTTCACGCTGCTTCATTATATTTTCTAAATGTAAATTCGTACACGGTCCCAGGCTCTCTTTCTCTCTCCCGTGTAGCGCCCGGAGGCCGGGGGGGTCCTTATAAAACTTAGGACTCTTCCTCGCATTACGACAGACGAGGTCGACGGGGCGAGGGAAGGGGGAGGGGAGAGGAGGAGGGTTCACGAGTGAATTCAGCCGCGGGCTAGAGTCGCGCATCGCTGATTGCAGGCGACAGTTTATGGTCCTGTCTCGTCCTGCGGACCAATTAGCCCCCTAGCTTCCAAGAAGACCCACTCTTGCCTCTCCCCGCGCCCCCCTTTTCTCTTTCTCTCTGTCGCTACGCTCCTTTTATCATTTTACGGCCGGCGTTAGCGCGCGCGACCGCCTCGACATTCGCGCGGGACGCCCGGTAGACAACGGTAACTTTCACGCATGCTTTATAGTCTGAAATTGTATTATGTCTCGGGGCCCAGGAGGGGCCCCAGAGAGAGAAAGAAAGAGAGAGAGAGAGAGAAATGATCGCGTTCGCTTCTGCCGAGCCGATACAATATGAAGCGAGAACTTTTGCTCGGCGTCGTATATTGTGAACATGAAGGGCGGAGTGATGCAACGCGATAGCGTAGAAATTCGTAACGTGCTTCCAGTCGACCTTTTATCCTTTCAACTTCTTCGTGGTACCTCGATCGCGCTGACTAAGGTCGACAGCCGCTCAAACGTTCACACACAGTCGAGAGTCGACAACTTGATTTCAAGTCACAAGCATTTCTTCCCGATCAATTTGGAATTCTTTGACAAATCAATGGACATTTTCGCACAGAATCACAATTTTATAATACGATTTTATAATACTATTTTCTAATATAATTTTTTATATTCGACTTTCGTAACGCAATTTTATAATGCTACTTTTCTGAACTTTTAAGGATGTATTACCGCCATACGAGAGTCCTGGAAGATGTCACGCGGTGAATACTCGCCGTATGGAAAAAGTTAATCTGTCAGAACCACACATCAGTTATTAGCGATATTATTTCTTACGTACTAAATCGGAAGCCGATAGATTATCGGCTAGCGAGACTCGATTGAGACCAGACACCTGTAATGGCGATAATGTCGGTGATGTGAATTTTTTGCATTGTTTTTACGTCGAGCCGGTGCGCTACTGCTTAGGATACATAACATTCCGTTACTTAATTTCCCTCGTCTCTCTTTCT
>NW_014557287.1:753715-795826 GCF_001313825.1 Dinoponera quadriceps | reverse complement strand
CCTCAATCTCTCTCTCTTCTGCCAGTTGCGATATCTTTTTTGCGCGGCTCGATGATGGAGTATATCTCACACGAGTTGAAGGAAGATGTATGATTTAAAACCATTCGCAGAGGCAGAATTAATGCCTCGATAGTGGCAGTTACAATTACAAAGGCGAAAATCACGACGTACACATAATCGGCACAGTCCACAAAGAACTTCTTCTTTGTCCCGTCCTCGAGAGTCCACGGCTCGTCACGACTGCGGCGGTGACCTTCGGGGAATCGGCGCGAGTTAATTAGCGGCGCGTATTATGCAACTCCTCTCTATAACCGTATGCATCATCGCGCGAGGAAAAAAAATCTCGCTGCGGGCGACAGGAACTACATTGTGTATTTACGACGGCCGAATTTTCGACGTTGCGCCGAGAAGTCCTTTCCGAAGGAGACGTTCCGTTCCGTCGCTATCGTTCGCGATATCGTCGCTGACGAAGCGTAAAAAAAAGCGTTTCTCAAGTTTCATTCCAAACTCGTAACGCAACTCGTGAAGAGATAATCGAGAAAAAGAGAAGGAGAGAGTCGAAGGCAGAGGGGGAGCGAGAGAGAGATCGGCGTCTCTTCTGTAATCGACGTCGCGGGTCCCGTCGCGGTAAGAAGGAATTCGTCCGTGGGGGGAAAAAAGCAAACGAGAAGGCACATAGGGCCCCACGATTGCCCGGAGCGTCGTGGACGATGCGTCGCGGCTATTATGGGGCCCGGGCCTTTTTGCGAGGCGGACCGATCGGTGGGCCATTGTCTCGAGATGATTGCAACACGTTCGGGGCTGCTTATAATATAGGGACTCGGGGGCCCCCTATCTCTGTCTCCGTCCCCGCCGGCCCGTCCCTCCGCGCGGGTCTTGTTGCGCGTCCCACCGGACCCGCTCTGGAAGCTGCGGAGCAGAAGCGGCGGCGGACCGCAGCACAGAGACACACACGGAAGGGCGGGCACCCGACTGTTCCCCCTCGTGCCCCCCAACCTGCCGGCCCTTCTCCGATGGAGAATATGGATCCTGGTTAATGGGATCGCCACGGATCTTCGTCCTGGGCCCTTCGCTCCTCCTTTCTCATTCGCTCTTTTATTCCCCGGCGCTGCACGCAGGGAGGAGAGACACTATAGTGGACAGATCGGTGTATCGAAGTTCCTTCTTCTTTCTTTCCTTCGTTCTTCAATTCTCTACCGTGGATTTTATCGAACGGACCTTCTTCTCTTCGTTCTTTTCGGAAGTCACGTAAACTCCGACGTCGAAGTTCAACGTCGGTATTTGAACTTCGGGGATCGAACCCCGGACTTCTCCGAATATTAAGAATATATTCTTTCCGTTATTCGCATTCCTTCTATTCACATCCCTCACTTTCCTCATTCCGCCTTTCGCTTTATTCATCTCGATAAAACTTGCAATCATCATTTACGGTATTACGTGCACTCAACTTGTTCCCGCCTCCGCGGGAAGAAGTTGATATCCGATCGCGAGGGGACACACGGGACGCGCCCTGCTCGTGGGAAGCAGAAGAGGAAGAAGAGCGGAGGGGGGTTCGGTTAATGGGATCGTCTTGGATCGTCGTATCTTTTTTCTTCGCCACGGTCCCAGCTCGTTCTTCCTCTACCCACCCCGGGTCCCACTTGCCGCGGCGTCCTGGGAGAGGACTCTCTATCTTTCTCTCTCTCTTTCTCTCGGGGGCTACCTCGACGACAACACCCAATGAACGACCGCAGAAAAACTCAAGCAATTTGAGTCTCCCCGTTGCTTATTACCAATCGCCTCGTCAGTCACAAATTGGCTTGGTGGAACCGGTGTGCGCGAACGCGGACTCCCGACAGGACCCGTCCTCCTCCACGGTTCCCCGCGTTTCGGAGCCACCCAGCCGCACACATTCGCACGCATATGCGTGCGTACATACGTATATAGTACAAAGATACGCGCGCGCATACCAGACACCCGGGCGGCCGCATTTGCAAGTGAGATTGAGTACGGCCGGGTTGACGAGAGACGTTCGCACGTTCCTCCCGCGGAGGATCGCCGGAACACGGTATATCCCCTTTACGACGTGGACGGTTTTTCTCCGCCGACTCGTTACGAAAATTCCCGCCGACGAGCCGCCCTGCGCGAGGATCGCTCGCAGATTCAGAGGATCGCGAGTCCTCCGCCGAGCGGGCGGTCGGCCGATCGTAAAAATTCATTACGGAGCACGCGAGAGTGTCGGCGGCGTTCGTTCCTTTTCTCCCCGCGACATTAGCGGTGAAACCGGCAATTATTCCGTCGAGGAATCGGCTGAAAAATGAGGCGATCGTGAAACGCGGAAGAGCGCGCACAGCTGTTGCACCCACTGACCCAAATACGCCGATTCCTCCGCGCGCGCACGCACGTGTAGGTGTCAAGTTCGCGAGAGCGCGAGAGTGAGCGCGCGCGGTTACGTTGCAGGGGCAGTTTATCACGCGGCCGGGATTGCCGGGACGACAAACCAGCGATTGCCCAACTTATTATTGGTTATTGATCGGTTATTTATTCAAATGAATGCAGATTACCGTGGCGGGTTTTCAATGCTCCGCCAGTTAGCGGGCGCAATGAATAAATTGCTACCGGGCGCGCGCGCCGGTACTTAGCGTCGTGCTCCTTCAAGGCCCGCTTTCTCAATGATACCGAGCTTGCACGGCCGAATATCAATTCGCCGGAGAACCCCGCGGACCCGTGAATTATTTCGATCTTTCGCCGGTACGGCGGCGCGCCGAAGCGCGTCCGTCTCTCCCGTTCGCGCGCGAGTGCTTTGCTCAATTTCACACCAATCGCGCGACACTTTCTTCGGTTAAGGCTGCTGACCGCTCTCGCTGCGACTGTCCTTGTTCAATGACGTCAGAAGCGAGGAAACGCACGCCAAGATTCTCCGCGTTCTGAGGTGAACGTTCCGGTAATTGAATGTGTCCCAATGATTGAAACATTGATAATTACATATATATATATGTTCATTAAGACGCTCATCAAGAAATGAAACAAAATCACAAACTAACTAAACATTTAATTCATTACATCGTTCCGTATATTGAAAAGCGTCTCAATAACGGAGAAATGTATCAAAGATATTTTAATCACGGAACGTTGAGCCATTTTCAAATAAAATGTTCAAATACATCCACAAAATGACGATTGCGATCGGCACACTCGTCAAATCGGACGAGCACTTTTCATTCGCTCGAACAACTCTCTCCCCATCTCGTTTTATCCCTCCCCGGGCCCCGTGAATTTCGTAAATCTCTCTCTCGGCGACCTCGCCTAACTCCGCGCCGCGAGACGGACGCGTCCTCGCGCGTCTCCGCCGTCGCATAAACACTCGTGAACACGGCATTGGCGCGCACCGTGTCCGCCGACGTCCCACACAGTTACGCGCCACGAGAGGTGCGAATCTTCGTGCCCTCAAAAGGCCCATTCCTCATCCACCGCCGTCTCGGATCGGCGTCCTCGTCGCCGCCTGCTCGTCCCCCTTCGTTCCCTCTCACGGACGCCGCGTTCTCTTCGCCGCGCCGAGGTATCGTCCCGAAGAGAGCCGCCGATGCGCATCCCACGCGCATGAATTAAAGGCCGCGCTCTCGGCTGGTTAGTCTTGATTTATCCCCGAGCATCGGTCTTCCCTCTTCTTTTGTTTCGTCGCTCCTCTCAGACTCCCCTGGCCTCCTCTCCCCCTGCCCTTCTTCACCTCCACCTCTTCCTCCGCAGCCGTCGCGCGGCGCTCGGTGCACCTACGAGAGAGATGCGCCTTCTTCGACCCACCTCCCCCTTCGTCTCTTTCTCTCTTTCTCCCAGTCTTCCTCCTCGCCCCGCCGTTGCCCTTTCGTAATAATCCCGCGAGAACTCGGGGCCCCGTCCCTAACAAATGCGCTGTTTTCAGTGCGCCGTGAGCGCGCAGTCATCCCGCAGGACCTCACGACGTGGCGGCCATTAGTTTAACCGGGAAACGTGATGGAAAGGTTGCCTGCGTGCCGGCATAACGCCAGCTAACAAACATTGTTGTGACTTCCACGGGGTGAAACCGGGTATCCGTCATCTCGCTGATCTCGCTCGGCTGCTTCTTCTTCGTCTTCTTCGTCTCCTCCTCGCCCGGTCCTCCTCCTCCACCTCCTCGTACTCCTCTTTCCGCGCGAGCTTCTCCTCTCTCTCTCTCACTCTTCGCCCCTCCGGCCACCTCCTCCCGCTCCTCCTCCCTCGACTTCCACAATCACCGACGCATTGTCGAGCTAAGAGATTGCCCTCTACGCCCGAGAGTTATGCGCTTGGGATGACTACGCCTCCTTGAATTCCCTTCGCAGGTCGCTTCTGGTGCTTCGGTACAGCGGTAACCCGTTGTTCCGAGGTAGTCCGGGCCGCAGCGTGTTAAAGGACTCGTTTTTAACATGCGGGACTCGCTATTTCATAAATCAATCTCCCCCCGCCCACCCACCTCTCCCTTTACTCCGAACAATACATCAGTCTAATATCCGCCGCTTCGTCTTGTTCTTAACACTCGCACATGCGCCCATCCGGAGCTGTATAGCGAGAAATTAGGCGTCGTTACTCGATTCGTAGGGTCTTTCAGTTAATCCCGACGCACCAGGCTTCAAACGTGTCTCAACACATGCTTGCCGAGATTCTCTACCACCTTCACTCTTACGTACAGTCGGCTGCACGGATGTCACACCATTCGCTAGATCGATAGTCACTGGAGATTTTTCATCAACCGCATGCGTCTCTGGCGTTTCTCACGACCGTTGATTCATCCAGAAGCGGAAATGCGTTCAAAGGAGTGACACTTTCGACGTCTCGTATGTTTCGGTAATGAGAGTTATCCGCTTGTGCGTAACGCATGTAATTGTGTCACATATTTCTCTCCGATCACAACCAGCTTCATACGCAGCAGTTATTCCATCTTCTACCACACTTGAATTTCGAAGCAAATGCCTATCCACCGGCAATTATTGAAGCGATAATTCTTGAAATTTCTCATTTCACGCTATGACACGTGTCCACTCCCGCTTCGGTTTGAACATATCCTCGCTTCTGGATTGAAATATTAAAATAATGAAGAAAACAATAATAATTAATATGTTGAAAAAGAAGGGAGAAATGGGTTTTTAGTTTGACGGAGAATTTTAGTCCTGTTTAATTAGACGAACTGAGATTTTCTTGCGTGTGATAAAATTGAAAAATTATACGAGAGCAACTGCAGTTACAATGTCCAACGCATTCACACAACGTACTCTATGACGTGGAAATTGTGTCCGCGTGTCTCCTACATCAATTACTGCCTTCATCGAACGAGGATCGGAAGTAGCGCGCAAAAATGGGCACGCGTAACGCTTGATTGCTCAATTAAGACGAACACGCGCCACTCGTCTCTCTCTCTCTTCTCGCTTGTCATCGTCCGTCAACACGGAGATATGCGTTTAATGAGACATTTTCCGTATAACATAATGATTTCGCGGTACTGCCATCGATATCGAGTACGCCTCCATTAATACCGATAATGACGCGCGCATTAACATCGCTCTCTCGCTCGCCCGATATCTTTCAATGCGTTATTCCTTCGCTGCGCGGGAAGAGGACAGTTTCGTCCGAAGGGCAGGACGGGAAGGGAGGAAGCGGCATTTCAGCGGTTGTGGTGCCGAGCGCATCTTAAACGAGAATCCGTCGACGTAAATTCGCGGCAGTCTTCAGAGAGAGCATCATCACGGCCGTTCTCCTCCTTTTATTCGGGCGACTCATCGAAGCGGCCTTTAATTCCGCGAGAGAAAGAAGGAAAGAGGAAGGTAAGGAGGGAAAGACAGAGAGAGAGAGAGAGAGCGAAGCGTGCGCGCGGAAAGCGGGAGTTCATAAAGCGGCGTAACGCTAATTAGGCGGCCATTAAAGCGATAAAACGGTGACACGCGGTTGACGCTCGTACGACATGTCGTTTTAGTTGCGTCTCTCCGGGATAACCCCGCGCGATAAACCGCGCCCCGGTATTTTTGTCCGCCAGTGTCGCTCGCGTTTGCGTCCCGCGAACAACGACGGTAGTGTCGACGCACGTGTCCGGCGAAGTCGTTCTCGCGTATAGAGGGTGTCGCAGAATCGCGGAATTAATCCCCATTCGACGATACGCCCCGTGGCTTCTCCTCGTTCGCTTCTCGAGTAAACAACCACGAGAAATTCAATTCCGAAGCAAATAGTAATAATAATAATAATTTAATAACAATAATTTAGCGCGCCGCTTTGCATATACGCACAGCCATGTATTGATACTCAATCTCCGTCCCCGTTGAACTTCTAAATTTAAACGCGCTGGTTTGCACATCTGCGAGGCACGTTATTCACACGCACCTTCGCGCTTTTACTACCAAATGCCGCGGTAGTCCCAATGTTTCGATCATCTCTATGGTCGTCCGAACGTGAGATTAGATCAACAGCGAGTCGATGGTGTTCTTGACGTATCAACACCATGTTAATAATGTTACATATATTCATCTTGCGTTTGTTTTTATACAGTATTTAGAACCTTCGGTTTACGTATCCGAGTTCGAAACAATAAGTTGCGTCCTCGTTGTTTATCCTACGCCTTTTTGCTTAAGTGTGCAAAATAATCGTACGCAAAAATTGAAATGATAAAAATGCGCACACTAAAGGGTTAAAGTCGCTCGAGGAGATATTTCAAAGTAGAAGTGTCATCGAGAGTCACGATTACGAAACGGTTCTAATCTTGCTCGCGCTTTCTTACTTTTATTCGCCGGTCCGCAACTTAACGGCGAAGATCAGCGGCTGGTAACGTCGCGAAGTCGTTGCGATTCACACCATGCGTTTCGAGTAATACGACCCCCCTCTATATATCTGTATCAAACACCCGCTCGCGGGGACTTGGCTTTCTCGCGTCCAAACGAGGGACAACGCGACCCTGCTGCGAGCTTCGGCCTTGACTGTCGACCCGCTGTCGCTGTGACAGTGCTCGGCGGATAACGCGAGCCCGATTATTTCTTTGTTGGGAATAATGCGACGTTCTGTGTCGGGCGTTTGACGTAATTGAAGTGAGGATGTAACTCGCGAGTGCGTTACGATACGCTTGACAAACAGGGAACAATGATGCGCGTGCGTGTCGCGACCCGAGTTGAAATTTTCGTCTTATTTTCGTGAACGCTTTAATTCTGCAACATAGTAGGAGCTAAGATGACAAAATAGATTTAATTTCAATTTCTGACAATATAATGTAAACCTCTACTTTGACTCTAATGATGTCTTAAATCCTCCATTCCCGTTGTTTTAGAGCTAAAATTGATCGTTGAAGGCAGCATTAAAATTCATTCTTTACACGGAAAAAAGTTGCGTCAACCAGAAAATGAACAATCAAAACGCATCTGCTCACTTTACAGTTAATGCATCCGACTTTTATCCGTGTAGAATTCAAGGTTCAAGAGAGAAGTTACAAAGTATCGTCAAAATAGGTTTTTACCAATCGCCAGGTCTAAGTAAGCGCAAATTATCCTTCAGAGTAGCGCCGAAATTTCGACTCGGGGACGTTCGACTCTCTCGTGCGAGTCGTGCGCTCTTCGATCTTCTGCGTTAAAAATCTCCGTAACTCGATCACGGCCCTCTTTATTCTTCTCTCTTTCTCTCTCTATCCCCCCTCGCTCTCACCATCCCGAAAGCTCGTGCGTGTTTTCATCTCGACGGGACCAAAGGCGAGTCGGTGGACACCGAATGACTGGCTCGATTATTGAAATCTCATCGAGATCGCTCGTACGCATCTGGTCTCGACACCGAAGGCGCCGCAATTGTTTCGAGCCGAGAGAGAGAGAACGCGGACCGGTCGGTCACTCATCAATATGGAGTAGCCCGGTGCCCAATCCGGTGTCAGCCCTCGGGCAGCCCTTTTGAAGGTTACGAGGCGGGCAGCGGACTGTCATTCCTTTGATTGGCTTTTAGAGAGGGCCACCTCCCCTCTCGGACCTTTGTTTCTTCTCTCATCTCCGTCGCCTGTTCTCTCTCTCTCCCTTCCTTTCTCTCTCTCTCCCTCTCTCGCTCGATCTTTTCTCCCTCGGTCCCTCCGTTTCACTCTCCTTCGCTTCTTCCTCCCCCTCCTCCTCCTTCCACCTGCGTTTCCCCGTGCGCTCTCTTCCCTTTCTTTTACTTTTAATCTGCCAGCGCCTTCAGCGTCCAGACGAGGGACAGCGCCTTTTTGCTCCTCTTCTTGATCGCCCTTGCACGTCCCTTCGTTTGCCGAAAGCTCCACCGGCGCGACCTCGATCGGCCCTCGCCGACGACGCTACCGGAGATGCGAGCCGACGATACTCGGCGAGGTGCAACTGTCGCTATGTGAAAAAATCATGCTTGTAACCGACTCGCAATTCGGTGTCGTAAAATGCTGCGAGTTCTCACGAGAGAGACTCACCGCGCGTGATCGAAAATCGTTGCGTTGAAAAATTGAGCGTCAAGTACGACGAAGGCTAGCCGAGCACCGGGAGTAGGAAACGAATAGTTCATCGAGAAAAAATATCAGGAGAGGGGAAGAAGAGGGGAGAGAGGTAGAAGAGAAAAAGAACGGATACGCCGGCGTCGAGGCGCAAGAAGTTCGCCGATACTTCTCCTCCGCGCGGCGCGCACCGGTTAATTATCGATCGCGGGGGAAGTTTCCTTCCGCGCGCGCGTCCAATTATAAATTACAATTAGGAACGTAGAAAATGAGGATGCGGCCGCACGAGCGCTCACTCGCTCGCTCGCGAGATTGCCGGCGGGTGTATTTCGGCCGCGGAAAAAGTTCTCCGCCGCTCGTCCGCGCGCGCATACTTCCGGGGTGTATAAATAATTCCCGGATTCCGTACTCGGGCCGCGATCCACCGCCAACACCACCACCTGACGGGCCCTCCTCCGTTGTGTGTTCGATCGCGCGCGCCTTCGTTTCGGAGAGAAACACACACGTTTCTTTTCTTCGACTGGCGCGCGCGCCCGGTTTCCGTGTAATCGCGTAGCGGGGGCGCGTGCTTAGGAAACGATAGGGATCTCCGCGACCATCTCGTTCTCTGGCACGGGCCACCTTCCCACACCCGGGGCATCGGCAATCTACCTGACCTATCTACCTGGTAACTATGGTAACCTTGATAACCCTTGCGAGCCCAATATCGGAGCGCCGAGGAACGCCCCGCGCGCTCGAATGTGGAGGTCTCCCTTCTCTATCATTTGTATTTTCAATATGCTAAATATACTCATTGTCATTTCACTCATCTAGATCCTTCATTTCGACATTAATACGTTTCGTCTATCCTTAAGATGTATCTAATGTTATTTAAATTGTTAGGTCTGTATATATCGTATCATCCGCGCTTTACCGAATAAACATTTAACCTCTGTAATTTCTTTATGTAGCGTTTGGGAGGAATCTTTGCAGAGCGCTGAATAAATAATGTTACCTCTTTCTCTCTCTCTCTCTCTCTCTCTTTCCCTTCGAAATGTGATTTCTTATCGAATGGCATAACGTACGACCAACCTTGTAACGATTCGACGCCGGTGTTCGATGAGATTAACCGGCTCTCGAACCGACCTCGACAGAACGTGTAATGCCCGTTCTTCCGATAGCAGCGGGAACATCGACGAGACTCGGCGCATTGCGGAAGAGCGAAAGGGAACTCGCGCGTGTTAAGGTATTTGTCCATTAACGCAACTTCGTTGCCGCGCGTTTGTTTGTACATTAGGGCAAGTTTGGTCGAGTGGAGTTATGGGCTTCCCATAGTTCGACGTTAGCGGCCGTCCTCGCTTCGTCCTCGTTGCCGGACGATACACGCCGGTGTTCGGGACGACACGTGGCTATCTGTGCTCCTATCGTTGCGCGATTCTTCTCCTTTCCTCCTCTTTTCATTTCTTTCCCGTCGTACAGCCGTGTGCGAAGTGACGACAATTTCCGAGCGACCGAGTTTCGAAAAAGACGTATCTCCGCGGCACGCTGCCAACGCACAGGTGCGCGCACGCCGAGCGTGTAATTACGTCGTTCCGCGTCTCTCTCACGTCGGACGTTTCGCGAAAGCGCCCGATGCCGCGGATAAACAAGCTCAATTAGTCGAGAACATCGTAAATGCACATTGAATGACGTTCGCCCTTTTTTGCGCGATAATTAGCTCCTCGAAGAAATTGCGAGATAAAAGCAGCGAGCGCTCCTCCGAGACAGGGTGACGGAGAGAGAAAGGGGGAGAAAGGAAAAAGGGAGAGGGGGAAGAAGTGCGTACACGCTGGCAAAGTATCCTTTTTTTTTTATACGCGGCCTGCGGATCGAGCTTTCTGCGCGCGGGCATTCACCGGGTAATTAACGCGACGTTTCTCGACCGGTCGCGCCTCGACCCGTCCGGGTGACATCTCGACTTTTTTCCCGCACAGTCATCGTGCCTGTTCGAGCGACCCAAAGAGAACACCGCGTCGGAGAGTTGCGTGGAGGAGAGGAGAAACGCCTCTCTACGACGAGACGTTTCTGCGCGACATCTCACGCATGTCCCCTCGTCGTGTCCCATCGACGGAAACGGACGGAAGAGCCAAACACTGGCCCCGGTTGACCTCGCGTCGGACGTGACGATCTCGGAGCGTCGTCTTCGCGCGCGATATCGATGAAGAACGTTATACACCTGATTCGGCGATTACACGGGGCTCTCGATATGATGTACCGGTCGTCACAGAGCTTTCACGAGGCCTCGTCCCGAAATCTCCGTCGATGATGAACCATAACGATCTTCCCCTCCTGACCGCAGGTCCCTTCGACCCAATCTCACCGCGACGCACAATAAGAACGCGCGCCGGTCCGTGATAAATTGTCTCTCGGGCGCGGTGCGCACACTCACCTTTCCGAGGTGGGAAACTGATTTTTTTTCCTTCACGGAGGAACGCCCCCGCGCCTCCGACGGACGGCGCCTCTCGCTTTTCCACATGCGTGATCTCCCTCTCCCTTCGCGACTCCTCTCCTTTTTCTCCTTCTTCTCTCTCTCTCTCTCTCTCCTTTCTTCTCGCGCTGCGGTATCCATCTTCCTCCCCCGGCCGGTGACGCAATGTCGTCCCACGGGCGAAACCGTCTTACCACGCTAAGACGTTTCTATCGGCTCGAGGGGGTAAGAGGGGGGAGGGTGCGACGGACTCACGTCGACGGCAGGACTAATGACGCCGCGAGAACGATCCAGCCCCCATGTGGGCCCCTGGGCTCATGCGCCGTCCGCCGTCGGGCCCGACAAAAAAGGATCGCGGTTGACTCCCCGACCCGGCGGTGAAGGTCCGTGCGCGCCCGTCGCCCCCTGGTGACATTTCCCATTCTTCTCGGCACGCTATTACCGGGTCAAAGCCGCCGCCCCCGCGGGACGCCGTGCGCGGACGATGCGGTGCTCAAAGGACCACTTTTCAGGCCGCTTTCCTGACGGGCTATCATACGTCTCGGCGTCGGTTTATCGACACTCGTCGATATTTCGTCGGCCGATAGCCCGAGGTCGGCCGACGGCCGGGAATTACGCGGGAAGACGGTGGTACCGGCCGTCTACGTACGCGTTGACATTGCAATCAGAGTTGCTCTTACGATTCGCGAGTTTGCACGTTTGGGAATCGTTTAACCTGTTGAAATAATCATTGATTATATTGTCGCACGCATAATAATGAGTGAATATCGACGAAGTACCTTGCGTCGTTTCTCGGTTTTAATACCTTCTTATTTTACGCGACCTCGGCGACCGACACGCGAATATCGCGCCGCGAGCGCTTTCCGCTTAAAGCGAGAAGGTCGCAGCGAAGGCGTTAATTGAGACGAGGATCGCGCGCGAGTAACGTCGCTCTCGCGAATCCGAAACGCCGCCACCTGTCGCGCTGGAGTCTCCTTTCTTTTGTTTCCCCTTTCGCTCCTCGTTTCGCCGGTATTTACCGTGCGATATCGCGACGCGTCGAGCGTGCGGCCGGCACGCGCGAATTGTTTATGCAAGCAGCGACGATCGTCACCGTCGAAAGCGCATCGTGTTCTCGGAGGGTGAAAGGGGTGGCTCCTCGTTCGCCGGCGTAATGGTACACACGGCACACAGCCGCCGGCTCGAAAAGCGAAAACCGCGAGTGAAACGCCAGCGAAAGGGAGTGTGTGTGTGTGTCAGAGAGAGAGAGAGAGAGAGAGAGAAAGAGGAGAACAGTAATGCATGCGATTATGCGGATCAATGAGCTATGGCGCCATTTATGGCTCTATCAGGGGCTCGCTCTACCGCGCCGCTTCCGACTCCACCCGTATTTTTTATCCCGATCATCTCTTTACACGATCGAGAACTCGACCTACATTAAGTCATCGTGTTAAATCGAACGGTTCGCCGCCGATTTCTCAATCCAACCGAATCACGGAAACGCGGAGGCGCGGATTCACGAGCGCCCGCTTGTAAACGTGCATTGGTGTGAACCGGCTAAATATACTTAAATACGTTCGCTACCAGCGTCGTACACACGTGTGACGCAACGATCTCTCACGAGAGATCAATGCCACGTGTGTGTCGGCAAACACTTTTTTCTATGTCCACATTATCAAACTAAGCTCGTTTTAAATTTAATCTAGCCCGTACTAGTTAACTACTAGCTTTTGACTCGTGCCGATATATACATGCATACATTTCTCGGGATTGTCAAAGGCGATAGCAATAATATTCCTTGATTCATTCAACAGTCTCCAAACGTGCGTAGAGAGATCTCAAAAGCGAACGAAGAAATTTTCTTTGCGATCGGCGCTTCTTTTTTTGTCGACGCGCGTCGTTTGGTCGAAAATCGGCCGAACCGCCTTTTCCGCGGAATAGCGCCGCTTTAATTCCTTTATTATGCGAATGAGCCCGATATCTTAATATTCACGAGTGCGAGGATACCCGCGTGCCAGGTACACACGAGGGGTCTAATGGTCGACTCAATTAAGACGCTATTAGACCGGCAACATTTACATGTTAACGATAATAGCGGTCATGATACATTCCCGCGAAATAATGCCGCTCGTATGTGTAGGCAGTGCTTATGGTACGAAAATGCAATCGCTTAGTCTATATTAATTCCTATTAATGTGTGTCGTAATTCTGTCAGAGAGAGAGAGAGAGAGAGTACTGCTATTACTTTGAGAAATTGATCCAACATCCTCTCTCTCTCTCTCATGGAGAACAGGAGACTAAAAGTTAATATCGATAATCATACGGTTATTACGATTATAAATTAATAGGAAAAGGTGAATTGGCCAATAAAAGCTCTGATTGCAATTATTGTTGCATTATTAGTGCAAATTTCGTTAATTAACATTAATAATAATAATAATAGCAACCAAGTAATTTACACATATATTTAATGCCAGATGTTTCGTTCATTACTATAACTGCCTTTACGCACAGTAGCGCATTCTTCCGCGATGTGCGGAGACACGTAAATGAATAGAATAAATTTCGATTCTTTCGTTTTCCCTTTCTCAATAATTCATTTCATTTTATGAAACGATGCAATAATATAATATGTTAGCATAATTCCTCCTAGGAGTATTATTCAGTTAATAATATATCGCGTTAATAATAAATGTTATCGCAATGCGAATGCGTTGGTAATTTATGAGTTGTTTACTGCGATCGTGGAATTTTTCGGAATTTCCCTCACGCTCCGGCGAAAGGTGCTCTCGGCTATCATTCTTAACGCTTGAATTGTTTGACAAACAATGCGATACCTCGAAACGTTAGGCCCGGCGAGCGGAACAACAACGGGCGCGCGCGTTAACTGCAGCACGAGCGATGCTTCTCGAGTAGGATGCAAACGGCTTTATTAACACGTGCACGGCCAACGCAAACACGGGGAGATTACTGGCGGTTACCAACAATGCCCGTCGGCCGGGGGACGGTTGTCTCCCGCTAATAAAGCAACGCTGCGCTAATTATGTCGTGCTAACTGAGCTACGGTGGCATACGCGCCGTAATCGCGCTTCGAGAGGCTTCTGCTGCTCGAGGACGAACGAACGGCGACTGTCTTCGGGCTCGAATTCATGAAATCAAGCAAAAAATGCCCGATATTTTCCATTCGCGCCATGACACCGCGGTATTCGCGAAGTTAATAAGTAGAATAACAAATTTCACGCCGCTTTATCACCGTGGACTCTGAGTGCCGAGGAATCGGTGAATGCATTCGCTAATTAACCTTCGCAGGGAAACATGGAGCAATAAGAGCAGAACGGTCATAAGTGGCCAAAATATGCACGGATATGCATTCTATTTGATGAAAAGAAGGGAAAAAATACCATAATTCTATGGAACGGTGAGCAAGAATATATTTGTGACAAATTTTCGAATAATATAATACACAAATTATAAATAAACAATATAACACAGAAATGTTGCGGGGATCATGAGTGAGCCCCTGCTACCTCTCCTCGCGAAGGTTCATCCAGGAATCGTCGATCACGATCGCGGTATCCGAACGAATCGCGCGCGTGTCGAGCGAACTAGAAGGTGGCTCGAGCGAGCGAGCGAGCGAGTGAGCGCTTCCATCCACCGAATTCCGGCGGAATTGCGGAGGTGAGCGCGCCATCAGATGGCGTATTACACCCGCGAAAGTTGATAAATCAGCGTGAAGGAGGCGTCGCGCGCTCGAGAAAAAGCAGAGAAACGGGCCGCGCGGGGCCGGGGGGCCATTATGACGCTTTTGCGCGGCGCGGTTATCGATGAATACAAATCGAGAGAACGCACCCGCCGAGACCGCGGCGCGCCTATATCCGCGGTTTTCCTCGTCAGCGCTTATGCAAAGCCGGCCCCGCGATGGTTGCAGCCAGTCTCCGGCTCCCTGAATAATGCATGCGATATTCGCGCGGGGCGCAAACGAAACGTACGCGTATACCAGTGAGAACGCACGCGTATCTACGCATACGTGTGCCGCATGTGTGCAATACGCGTGCATATATGCGCGCGCGTTTCGACGGGTCCGCAGGTGGAACCGCACGGTTATTAGGATGATTTATACGAGGTGGACTGTCGGGCTTTGAGACGCCGAGCGGCCGAGCCCCACTTCGGAGCCGAGTATCGTCCACCGTGGCGATCCGCCTCGCCGTCGTCCTCGGCTATTTCGGAGATGTGAAAGCTGCGTTAACTGCCGCGTTGATGCGCCGCTCAACCGGTCTTCTCCTCGGCGGGTGTCGCGCGACGAGCTTCCACGAGAGAATCGCGGCGAGAACGCGGCTCGTCGTGACCCGATAAAGCGCGGAGTCTCGTCTCGAGCCTCGTCCGATGTTGAAATCCAATCGGGGTGGCTTAAGGGGATGCCGGAGCGCCAGTTTTACCGGGATCTACCGAACACGTCATACCAATTTTCGGCTACGCGGAGTCACAAATCGAGAACGAAAGGGGAGAGTTTGAGAACCGTATCTTTTGTTCCGCTGGTCTTTGTTTCAACATGGCGTTTAGAACCGATCGAGGATGACACTTGCTTCATACGAGAGTTCTTCAAGCGTGCGAACAAAGGAGAACCAGGACGGGGGGGTGAGGGGGATGCAAATTGCACCGTAAAATATCACACGACTGTTAGAATCGAATGTAGAAGTCTAGTTTGAAAAAATAACTTGCCCGAAAGTCGATGCGTACAAAATTGCTGGTATGGTAGGCTGAAAAAGAGCGTAATATAGTTTCTATCTACTGTCGGAAGCTATCATCGACGCTAGAGTTCGGCAGCCGCGTCTCCACTTAACGCGGAAGACAAGCGCGCACGCGATCGCGCGGATTTTTATCAGGGCGATTACACGGAGCGTTCCGGAAGGTGCCTGTACAGTGATTACAACTCCGTTAATGATCAGCGGATCGAGGTGCGCGTTCACCGGCGCGACCCGTTCGCCGAAGAAGGTCGGTTCACCCGCGGCCAGACCGATGGCCGGTGGCGAAGGGCCCCGGGGAAGGGGGCTCCGCTGGAAGACGTAACGCCACTATCATTAGAGGCGACTGTAAAAGCGGATTCGAAGTAACAGTATATGGTAACACCGCGATGAGACGGCCACGCACGCTTGCCACGGTAATGCACCGATAATAATTGCCAGTTCTGTCGCCATACATCAAGCCGGCGTGCGCGGACCGCCGCCGAACGGTCGCTTCCTGCCCGGACGGACGCGAAAAGTGCGCGCGAACGAAAACTCGCCCGGAACGTGCGAGAAGGCGCGAGAGAGAGAGAGAGAGGTCGTTAACCCCTATTCGCGACCACCGAGGTTAAGCGGTTCGAAAGTTTCCGCGGACGCGACGTTAAACTCTCCGTTTAACGTTCGTAGCGCGCGGTACCGCTTCCGTCTTGATCGTACAGACTCGTCGTGAAAAAAAAAAAGAGAGAGACGGAAGAGAGGGAGAGGTAAACATAAAAACTCGCAACGATTCCATAACGCGCATACGTATACACACATACACGCATATACACACGGATGATGCGAGATGATTTCCTTCGTTATGTACGAAGAATTTGACGTGTGAAAAAGCAAGCGGTTGTTCAATCGAAAACTTGTTCGCCCCGATCTGCTCCGCCTGCTCTCTCGGTTAAACTCGCAACGTTACTAATACGGTCAGCAACTAGGAAGAAAGAGAGAGAGAAAGAGCGGCTTTCGCCATCACGTATTATTATATTCTCTTGGGTAGGAAACTCAAGAGCCGGAAGTCTCGAGAGCTCGAGCACCATCGAGGTAAACGTGCTTCCCAAATACGATGTAAGTTAAATTAATTAAATAATGAAAAATATCCCAGATAGAATCGATAACGATACTTCGAGAATGGTGGAGAAATCATGAAAGAGAAGTGATAAATCGTGTCTTCTTTCTCTTGCTTCTCCGATGGAAACAGTCGCTGCGGTTAACAGACTTTTTCGGCGGAATTTTACCGATTCGCCGTATTTAAAAGCAAGTCCATCAGTGACTGCTTCCGATTGCACGCTGATTGCACTTCAGAAAGTACTCCCCCTCCTCGGCTGTCGCGCGACAACCCCCCTTCATCCGCTATCGCGGATTTTTGACGCGCGATGATAGCAAGGCAGGGGTTAAAAGAACACAGGGCGATCGATGTGGATCCGAGTCGAGCGTGCGCGGTATCGTCGTCTGCGCGAGTTTAATTATCATTATCCGGCGAGAGCGCGGCCCTCGCTCGAGTGTCGTTCTCATCGCGGCAATTTCCACTCCCCTCTTCCCACGCCCTCCGGCCGGAAGTGCGAGCGACGCGAAGTGCGAGGGTGGTCGGAGTCTTCGGCCGGCCGTACTCTCGCTTCTCTCCTCCTCCTCCATCTCTGTCTCGTTCTCTCTTCTCTTCCACCTTTTAACCCCCTCGGTTCTCCCATTGTCGGGCGAAAGCTGGAAGTTGGCGGGCGGTCGGGCGATCGGGAATTTCCGCGAGGGATCGTTACAAAACTTTTAACGGCTTCGAGACCCACTCGAGCACGGCGGTGGCGGTGGTGCCGAGGCTTTCGCAAGTTTCGCGTTACCGCCGCCGCGGCCCCCGACGTGCGTTGTCGGGGCGCGCATGCCAACTTCCGAAGAACAAAATCAATTATGGAACGCCCGTTTTTATGCCTCGCGAAGGAGGTAGAGGCGGGAGAGAAAGAGAATGAGAAAGAGAGACGCAGAGAGGAAAGGGCTGGTGGTGGAGAACGACGAAAGGAAAAGGGCGGGGGACGGGTCGGTACGCGCGCTCGGGCCCACCGTCGTGATTATCGGACGAAGTTGCGAACTAAAGTAATTCGCCCTTGGCGCCTCCCGGACGTGTATTCGGGATTACCGGAGGATTATGTGCGGTCGGTCTTATTTTTCTCTGCGCGCGAAATAATGGACTGGGACCGGGCGAATGCACCCTTCCCCCAACCCCTCCCCGAGGCTTTATCGACGGCGCTCTCTTATCCGCTCGCGATTATCTCACGCCGTCTTGCCCCCGCGTTCTCATCCGCCCGTCCCTGCGGATTCTCGTTTTTCCTTCGATTATGTTTTCGGCTTGCCGGCGCACGCTTCAGAAAATTCGAATCGACCACGTTCGCGAGCCCGATATCGATATCCTCCTCCTACCCCTCGATATCTCTGAGCGGAGAGAGTGTTGGAATTTCGTTCGGAGAAAAGATAATGCGCTGCCTCCTGGCTGAGGCGGTAATTTTCGCAACACAAAGAGGAGTAGCCGGTACATAAATATCGTTTCGTTTCAGACGGGCGGGAGAGGATAATGTAAGAAGGATGTGTGCGGAAGGATCGGCATGACGTGGGAGGTAAGCGCGTTTACACCGTCAAATGTTATCATCCCTTTAAAAAAACAATCAAAGTCTCACGCTAATATCTCGCCTTGGATTCTAATTAACTCCTAAAGATTCCTCGCGTTTTGCGATTCTACGGGTGATTTTCTATAAAGTATAAGATATTCCGGAGCTTCCGACGAAGTTAGGGAGAAATGTAGCTGTTTACAGCAGAACGCTCGCTGTTACGTTGTGTGAGAGAGAGAGAGAGAGAGAAATACAAAATTCACCGATCTCAGGGGGAATTTTCTGGAGCGATCGCGCGGAATTCCCAGCGAATTGGGAAGCGATACACTTTGCGCGACCTCGTCCGATGAACTTCACTTATCGCGCGAGCGCGCGCCGGTGATTCTCGTTAGCGCGGCTCGTCGCGCGGCAAAAAGAGCGGAGAGTGAGTGAAATCACTCATGGTCCCGCGACGCGTTTCATTCACCGCCGGCGGAGACTGCCGGGGCCGGTCTCATTAATAATAACTTATCCACACGCGTACCGCGCTCTCGGCCCTCCTGCGTTTCATTAATTTCGCGCGGGGGACCTCGTTAGAGGAGCGAAAGACGCTCCGGCCGGAGATAATGGATCCCGGCCGACCCGGGTCACCCCGAGTGTCGTCCCGGGTGCGGCGAGATCGCGGACGCTTTTTTCGATTTCGACCGGAGATCCGTCGGCCGTCCGTCCGGCAAAAAGCCTAAGTGCAGCCGCTTACGGAACGTGGCCGTCTCTCGATGCAGGACGAAAAAGGGAGACGGCCGCGCCGACACAGCGGACACGCTGGCGTGTTTTTAACGATAATTCCTCTTATCTCCCGGCAGCACATGCTGCGCCGTTCGCAACGGATCGCGTGTATCCGGCGGTGGTAAATTGAGCGGGCCGAGACGGCCGCGTGGATCGCGATGATGACGACGAGGACGCGTCGCTGAATTAGCGCGACAAATTACGAGCGCGTAATAATCCGGATTTCACCTCAGCGGGAGCGTCGGGACGTCCCTGGTTTTTCCTACGTCACCCGTGACGATATAAAACACGACGATGCGTTTCTCTATCAGTCGTAGCTTCGACTTAGTCGAGAGCGAATTTTGAAATGTTCACCTTACGTGGGAAACGCGATGACACGCTTCTCTATTAACGCGGTGAATTGTCTTTCCCCGAGACTGCCGTTCGATCTTCTCGAGAGCGAAGTGCTCATTTTACGTGTGACGGTGCTTGGACGTCCTCACATAAGAGTCGTCTTGTATCTCGATGAATTCGCGATGAGGGAACGACGCTCGCTGAGCCGCAAAAGTGACCGCGCCGTAAAACGGACTGCCTAAGCGCGTGCGGTATTATTACTCGTAATACGGTGCTAATTACCAGCGTTCAGTGCAAGACGCGGGCGAAAGAAGCGGTGCTACTAGACAGTTATTAACTGCGATCGACAGCGTGCACCGCTCAACGCTCCCCTTATGGTCGGTGCCTCCTCTGAAATAATGCGCCGACATTGGTGTAGCCTCGCTTTCCTCCGGCCGATGCGCGACTCGATCGAGCGATTCGCAAAGACAGATGTGTTTCAATTAAAGACATTTTCTGAAATCCAAAGGAAGCCTCTTCCCCGTGTAGGAAGCGTCAAAAGAAAAATGAGATAAACTAGAAAAGGTCATAGTTACGAATTCATTGGATTAATCAAGAGAAATGGTCTAGAGAGAATTTTTCCAATCGAGTCCAATTCAATTTTCCATTTCTGGGGAAACTGAGAAAAATCGAAGGATTGAGGGGGATCGATGAGAAATCTTCAGAAAAGGCAAATTCGTAAGAACTCGGTGCAAACGAGTGTTTCCCACGTCACGGTCGTCCGGGAGCCATCCGAGACATTCAACAGATGCCCGAAATGTTCGAACACTTTCGAACGTCCTTCCGACGTCTTCTCCGCGTTCCTCCTCCGTTTTCTGGATCGCCGTACGACAACGCACCCTCGTCCGACGTCTCTCCGCGGACGGACAGACAAACGGACGTACGCCACTGTGCGACGATAGCGCGAACACAAACGGATCTCTGTCCGTGCCTATCCATAATACATGGCTGCGATCTCTTGTTTTTGTCACTGCCGACTCGACGTGGTGCATGAACGAAGCGTAAAGGTCCTTCAAGTACTGTCACTCTCGTCCCTTCTTTTCCCTCCTTCTTTTTACACGTGTCGTCCTTTCGGAGGGAAAAAAGAAAAACAAATCCCTCCCCGGACTCCCGTGGCGGGAGAGAGAGAGAGAGAGACGTCGACGACGTGTCCGCGACGCGTGTTCCGTTACAAGAATGACTTTGCGCCGTGCCCGCCTCGCCCGGCCACTTCGATCACCGGCCCGGTAACGCGAGAACCATGTTGTGATAGCACCCCCGCAGCACCCGTTCGCTCCGGTGTAAGTTACTCGGGAGTGAACACCCCTGGGGCCGGCAAACGGTGCGTAACTAACCTCACGCACGCTTCACGCATTGACGTGACCGCACACTGCCTCCATTCATAACCCGTGCCGCTTCTCCTCCGCCGCTCGTCGTCGTCATCGTCGTCATCGTCGCGTGCGATTGCCCTTTACCCGGAATCTCGGAACGTCGTCGGAATCGACGGAGATACGTGCGTACTCGTGTCATCCGTCGCGATCACTTTTCTGTCTTTTATACTTTTGGATGAAGAAATAGGTACGTAGAACCAAACGCTTTACGTGGCAATCGGTAATTTCGGATGGAGATGGAAAGAGAAAAATGGAGGGAGTGAGAGGGAAATTGAAACTGAGAGTAAAGAGAATTGTAATAATGTAATTTCTTAAAGAAATTAATCGCTTAGTATATGATTGTGTCTTATATATCGATTTCTGTTAAATACATTAACGAGGTAGCAATTGAATTTTACGTGAATTTTTTATTCAGCGAAAATGGCGCAACTCTTCGATATCACTAACGTTATTTTAATTAAACATTAAATACAACGTTTTGGATTTCATTTCTTCGGTCTTAATTGCCGTGATTTTGCTGTATGTAAAATTTCGGACGTGCATTTGACATCTTACCTTCTTTCGAAAGATATGATATGTGAAGCTCAGTAAAGAGATCACGATCCTTAAATTACATCAAAGCTATCGTAGTCCCGCGATTATGGCAATTAGATAAATTCCAATTACGATTTCCCGTGCACAATCGACCGTTTCATCGAATTTACGACACCGAGTGCATTTGCATGATGCAGCTAGCGAGTCCGGTTTATCCTGGGACATCGGACGGTCGAAGGAATCAGCGGAGTGGAGCGCGAGCACGTGGTCCCGGGGAAATCGATCCCCGATATCTTTTTCCACGCAGGCTTTTTTGTGGAAAGGGGATTCACGGCGGGGCGGTCGCGGGATTCTCGCGGTCGAGTATTTCCTGGGGGACCTGCACTCTGTCAAGGCGAGTTTATCCACGGAGTGACGGGCCTCGCTAACGACGGTCTGTTTACACCGTAAAACCGGAGGCATGCGATCGAATAGCGGGTTATATTAGGTGCTACGAAGTGGGTCGGTCTCCACTCGGGACGTCGGGACGCTGTATACACATCGTCGGGTCGAAAAGTGCTGCCTTCTTTTCGCGGCGCGTTAAAACATCGGACGTGGAAACGCGCGGAGGAACCGCGAATCGACGCGTCGCGGAAAGGTACGCGGGAGAGAAAGAGAGGTCCCTTCTCCTTCGGCGCAACGATGTTAAAAATAATACGTCGTTGACGTTCACGGACGACGCGCGGCTTTAAAACGCTCGACAATAAACGGTCGAGTTACAAAGTCGTTGCGTTCTCGCGATCGTTGATTCGCGTAAACAGTTGGCAGAAGGAATTTTATGTCGGGAGTGCGTGCGCTCAAGTGCGTCGCAAGACTATGGCGACACAGATAACGCCTATCTGTCGAGAGAGAAATGGAAAGAAAAAGAGACAGAAGCTATTTATCGTCGCTCTAGGGCTTAGCCTTCTAAGAGCGTTCCAGTAACAATCTTCATGAATACAGATTTCGTGTCGATTGAATTCAAATTTTGCACAGTGAATTTGTTTGTTCAGACGCATCGCACGGTAAAGAAAAATTTCACTTGTGTTCAAATCGGTTCTTGTTATAATATATATATATATGTGTGTGTGTCAATTTGATATAAAATTTTCTTCCGAATAGTAAGCCCAAATACCCGAGTATTACGTACATTTTTCCTACTAATGCTTGGCACAATAGCGTAAGCGTAACGAGTACCGATTCAGCCGTAACGTTTTCGTGAGACGCGAAAGGCGAGAGCCGCTGGAGTAACGCTGCGCGCTCGGATATGCTCGGGATTATCGTGGTTATCGCGCCGAGCATGGACATAATATTTTCTCGGTGGCCGTTGAAAAGTGTCGAGGAGGCAATAATAATTAATGTTAAGCGATATCGCGTGACACAGACTGATCGATGTCATAGCCCGCTTGTCTCTCCGTTCCGATAACCCCTTCTCGTGACATCGGCCCGCGTTATCATTTCCACGAATGCCCGCTGCACACCGAATTCTTTTCCTCAGCCTGGACTTTCTACGAGCGCGAAGATACGTCCTCCTCTTCCTCACCACCTCCCCCGGTCCCTCACGTGTATTCCGCGCCATGCAAATTCCGCGCGTCGACGTTGCCTATCGATTTCTTTCACGGCGGCGAACTCACGCGCGTTCCTCTCCGTAAGAACCTCAGCCCCACGGCAGCCTCCTCTTCTCCTCCTCCTCTTCCTCCTCTCGAGACCGTTTCTCGAAAGCGCTCTCTTGCTCGCTCGCTCGCTCGCCGCAGGAACTCTAGACGCGCCCGTGGGAAATGGGAATGGCGTAAATGATTATTGCGCCGTGACGGCGTCAACTAATAACAATGAAAATTTTTCGCGAGGAAAGCCCTCGCGCGTCCAGGCTGACGGGAGTGCGCGAGAGGCAGAAGGCATTTTCCCATGACTCCGGATAAGGTAGATCGATAAACGGCTCGTGAATCGGCGCGCGCGTAATATCGCACTCGTGTGTTCTCGATCGATTCGATTTTGTGGGCGTTGCGCCACCGGTACTTTTACCGGCCTTAAAAGCAGACAGCGTATTCAACCACGGAGTAGGATGAGATTTACTTGATATGTTACTGAACTTGTGAACTTTCCCCGGATAAATCCGGTGGATTTGGAATTTCAATTTCTTATTGCGCGTGCTTTCCTTTACGACAAATCGACCGGCTCGCACGGAGAAACCCGTTTGATTGACTTGAACTAAATTCGACTGCGATGACGGAATATATATTTTTACGAAATATACCTAAGTTCTTTTATCAATCGGTTTATGCGTTAGGAGTATAATTTTATTTCGCCGTATTTAAGTAAAGTTTCTTTCCGTGAAATAAATCTTATATTTCACAGATGAATTTTCAAGTCTTTTTTTTTTCTCTCAGTGTGCGCTTCGATCCTTCGGTTTAAATGAACCAGCGGTAAGATCGTAGAACGTGCTCGCCGTTTACACACCGGCATCATCTTACACGCGGCGTTCCTCAGGGCGAGGGGGAGACGCGTCCGGATCTTAATTCACTGCGGTACATATTCCGCGGTCCTCGTTATTGGGCTCCTCCTGATAATTCCGCCCTAAATCATCTCTCGCGGCGTTCCAGGAGGATGCCGGATTGGAAAGGGGCCTCTAATTTCGCGCCGGGTCTCTGCGGGGTCGTGGATTATGCAGGGGGCCGGCAAAGGGTTGATCCTCGAGGGACGCGTGCGTCGACGTGACACTACTTGGCCCGCTAATAGAATACCGCCTTTAGGTAAACGGCCGCTCAAACATCCCGGGATATATCCGGCCCAGCCAATTATCAGCCCCCGAGAACGACTCTTCCGTACTTGGGATGCGTAGATTCTCCTTTCTCTTTCTCTTTTGTTAATAAACGCGGGACGAAAGGACGAGAAGGAAGAGCGTCCGCGGTAATTATCGCGCCTCGAATAATTGTTTCAGCTCGCAGGCTGAAACCGGCCGGATAACAGGATCATTGTTGCGCTTTTCCATGATTTTCCTAAAGGGAAACGATTACCACCGCTCGTCTCTGTATAATTCTCTAGAAAGAAAAATACAGACTATAAATCTTAGTCTTTCAACTAATGATTTATCGAAACAATTCTATACGTATGAAGTTTGCGAAAAACGATTTCTTTCCGCTGAGAGCCTCGAAACACGAACAGATGTGAAACGTTTTGATTCCTCTTCTTGATTTCATTTCCAATCGTTAATTGGAATAATGAATGAACGCGGCTAGTTGAATATAAAATCAGATTACTGAGACCTGTCAAGTAGCTGTAAAGCATCTCAGTAATCACAGAAAGATACGCAAAGTAATCTTCGTTATTGAACGGAAACGATTACATTCGCGAGAGTAGGCGCGTCCGTTGAAATGTTATTCTTACGATTGCGGGTCGCATCCACGAGTCGAGGTGCGACCGGCCGAGGTCCAAGTGAGAATAAGATTCGATCACGGCGCGGTAATGGGGAGTTAATAATCCCAGGGCCTCGGAGATCTCGCCGGAAAGTTCCCCGTCGTGCCGTCGGACACAAAGCGGGGCTTCCACCCACGGGTCTCTCGATCTTCCGGGACAACGTGGACATCTCGCGAGCATCGAGCGAGTATCCAGCGCCGAAGTTGTTATGACAGTCAGCGGCGGGCCATCCATCACCGAGATTCGGTCTCGGCGGGCCGACCGCGGACCAACTTATCCAATATTTAAGGTTTTGTCCCTCGCGGGGCCAGCTGATATATCACTCGCATTAATATATATTTGCGGGGGAGATAACTCCGGTTAGAGCTCGGCCGTGGCCGAGCGGAATGAGGGCGGCCGGCAAGAATACGGAAGACATATAAATGTCGGCGGAGATTCTCTCGCAGTCACCTCGAGGAATAGATACGACTATTTATCGCGAAATATCGTCAGGAGCCGGCAGCTCGAGAGAGAGAGAGAGAGAGGAAAGAAGAGGGGGAAGACGGAGAAGCGCGCGTCTTCCTTCTCGAGACGATCGATATCGCGTTCCTCGCGCACTCCGGAATTAGAAGAGTCCTCGCGAGAATGTCAGATCCGCGATAAGCCGCAATAGCTTTTTCAGGGCTTAAGGAATCGCGGCTGATAACGCGGCTGTTTCGCAGAAATTATTCGCCCGGCCCGATAATACAAAGTTTCTTATGCACGCTCGAGCCGGCGCAGACCGAAATGCTCGCGCGATGTCAATCTGCGAGAGCCGCGGTACTTCCGAACGTGTAATTACGGGAACCGTTTCTCTTTAGCGTCCCGCTTTATTTCTCGCAGAGCGCCCCGTTTCGCGCTTATCTGCCGCGCGAAATCTCCTCGGACGGAGTTGCGACTCGCGCTGATCCACGTGGTTCTGCGGAGCCGGCCGGCGTCGTTCTGCTGTGAGGTAAGAGCAAGGTGAGCGCGCGGCGAAGTTCTTATTTTTATTTAATATTCTTGATCGAAGTACCAAACTTATCGGGATTCAGAATGTGTTTCGAATCAATTTCATGAACTCGCGATATATTCACGGATGTAGGAACTCTTCAAACGAATAACATTTACTCGTAGGCAGTATGTATTTTTCCGTGGGCACAATTCGAATCTCGTGTCTGTGCGGAGAGACACGCCGTTCGTTTGGTAGTCGGCGTTTCCTTGACGTCTTCGTTGCCTCACGGTCGTTCTTCTCTTCAAGCGAGTGGGGACTTCTATGACAAGTCGACTCGACGAACGCAGAAACCGTATGGTTAGTGCGGCTTTAGCGATCGTCGCGAGGAAGTCTCGGGTAACACCGAGCCGAGAGAATCGTGCAGATTCTAGGGATCTACTCGTGCCGCAGGGGAGTACGCGCAGGGAGGAAAACTCGCGAGAGCTTTCCCCGGTGAGTGCGCGAAAAATTTATATCCTACGACACGTGTAACTCGGTATAACCATCTCGATTAATCTCATCGTACCTTTCCGATATAACGCGCGGAAACCTCTCGAGAGAAATAAGCACTTCATTCAGCGTATCGTTGACGACGCACGCACACACTATTATGAATAATTCCGCTCGAAATAAGAAAGGGAGAAAGAGAGAGAGAGAGAGAGAGAGCGTCTTAACTCACGATGGACGCGATCGCAGGAACTTTGCACGAACTCAAGGGTCGCTTCAAGTTCTTGCTAATTACAAGCACGTTGCGCGGCACGAGCCGACGCGACGTCCTCATCCATCTTAGTAAATTCCTAGCTGCGACCGTCGCGAACTCCAATCTACCGGCGGGGATATACCGTCTGTGATTCGCGGGGCTTAATATAATTACGCGAGCGCGGCGATGCGGTTGATTTCAAGTGAAACAGCGCAGCGAAGAAACGAGAAAAACACGCGACGGCGGCGTTTCGAGCGAGCGAGACGAACGTTTTCGAAGATCTCTCGGGTACCCGTGAAATATGAAAAATACGGAGGAATAAAAATAAATATATGAAAATAAACATGAAGAAGAAAAAAGAAAATTCCATACGATATATTTCTCGTTATACATTTTTATTTCCGTAAAAGAACAACCCCGTCGGAAAAGCGAGCCATCTTATCCTCCCGCTAGATTTCGATAATCGCCCTCGACGTCCGGCGACTGTTCTTACCGGCCTACCTTTCCCCACCGGTCGCTCGCAATCAGAGCCTTCGCGATATTTTTCATTTTTATTCGCATCGTAACACGATACCGCTACCGTTACCTCGCCACTCGTTACTTACTGCCACTGAAAAGTGCTATCGCAGTTCATCGAAGAAATCCGATATTCCGGCCGCCCGAAGCTACAAGGACGAAAGGGGGGCACGCTGTCCTTAGTTTATTCGAAATCACTGTTAAACATCGAGGGTAACGGTGCGCGGCTATCTGCGATCGCCAAATTGAGGGTGTAACGGCGGCACCCGCGGTCCAATTACGTTGTCCATGAGACGTCGAAACATCCCGCGGCTCGTGACACGGCGCTTCCGCGTGCGCCCTTCCCCTTCCCCCCTGCCGTTCGTTTAGAAATGCAGTCTCATCGAGAAGGAAGGAAGGAAGGAAAGAAGGAGATTCGCGCTATATATCGGAGCGCCGCTCGATTCATCGCCGCCGACTTCGCGCGATCCCTCCTCGCCTCAGCGCAAACCTCGTTAAGGTCGAGGTCGTGCGTCGAAAGAGAGAGAGAGAGAGAGAGAGAGCCCCGGACGCGCTAACGCTATAACGCGGCGCATACAAACGGCCGCTAATGGCGCGGATAGCTTTTGTTGTTTTTAATTAACCCTTTCTTTTAAGACGGCCGGCGGGAGCGGTAAAACCATCGAAAGGGGGCTCCCGCCGCCTTCTCACCGTCCCGACGACGCGGTCCGCTTACCCCTGCCTTATATCCCTTTCCGCCGGGCCTTCCGCGTCCCGCGGGGGATGTAAATATGCGGGGAATTGCACCTCGGAGACAGGCGAGCTTTTCTCGTTTACGAGCTACGACGAGGCAGCGCCTGCAATTAAACCTTCATCTAATTACCCCCGCGACCCGCCCCGGCTAATTGCCGACAGACCCGCGGGATCGACTGAAAAGCGATGCTCTACCTGTTCGCGAAACTTTTCTCCGGCTGATGGGAAACTCCTCGGATACTAGTTTCGCGGAGCGACGTTCTCGTATAATTAACCCGGCGGATTTATATCGCGGGCCGTATTTTCGCCGACCTCGAGAGCCGAAGGACGGGGGGCGTTTATGCCGCCCGGGAATATCGTAATTAACCCCAGTGGCTGCGGGACAGTTTTAAATCCGCGCAGAGGGAGGGTCGCGAGAACAGCGCATCGTGGAGACGCCGCGTGGGGGGCATTTTCCCGGACAATAGCGTGAGAAAGTGTATTGGCATTAGCTCGTCCGCATATGCCCGTACGAAATGCGAAGGAATCGCGGGAATTTATCCTCGGGCGTGTGGCACACATTTTGATGCCGTCACTTGAGAAACGTACCTGAATATTAACAACTACACGGATATACCTGCCGCTAAGTTGGCATTTTCAATAATTATTAACATACGACGAGTGTCCCACTTGGCAGCAAATACCCTGTATATTACTAATTATATTACATATATTTATATTTCATTATATATATAATTAAAAGTAACTATAAAGTACTAATTGAAATAACTAAATTACAGGTCTGTTGAATTAAATAAAAAAATTAATGAAATTAAATAAAATAATTAAATTCGACATTTAAATAACGAAACTGAGCAAACCATTGAAAGTATGAAACAAGCCGTGGTGATATCGAAATTGTCAATCTTTGTGCAAGTACACGTGACACGGCTATCGAGGGGGGAATTCTCTCGGTGCGTAAAACGAGCGTGGTAAACTTTCAATGAGGCACGTCGGGCACATCAGTCCGTTGCCGAAGACGGCGTGGTAGGTGCGCGCGAACGAGAAGACGGGTCGCGGCAGGAGGAGGACGCCCGGACGTCGGCGCTTTGTCGCGGTCACGGCGCTGTCAATCACCGGCGATAGCAGGCGACACATTAATCTCAAGGAGACTCCGGTGACCGCATCCTCTTCTCTTCCTCTGCGGTCGAATGGCCGGCCCCGGCAGCCGCACAATCGTCCTCTTTCGCAGCGCTTTGTTCCGAAATCGCACCTTCGCTTTCGACACAGGCGGCTACGGGAGGGTCTTCGCGAGGATTCCGACGTTCTCGCGATCGCTCGCTCCTCTTTGTCGCGGAGATGAAATCGAGGTGAAATCCGGCGGGGGTCTCGCGCGACGCTCGTGACGTGAGAAAATAATCGTCGATTCTCCTCGTCGGTGCTCTCGTGAGCCAACTCGTCCGCCGGACGAGGAGGAGACGCGCCTCCTCTCGGCGCGGCGAGGGTGTTTTCGACAGGCCGATCACGAACAGCGACGCTTGCAAAAACTGACCGCGACTGACAAATGCGCGAGGAGGAGCTGCCGGACGTCTTTACGGGATGAAAAACGGCCGTCGGGGTTATCCGCGTTATTAAGTGGAAGTGGTTTCTCGGAAGAATGGCGCCATTTGTTTGCCCCGATATCTCGCGGAGACTAATCCGCGTTTCGCTAGGCAGCACCAGACGCTACGGAGGAGGTGTCGGCCGCGCTCATTCTTTCTTCCCTCCTCGACGAGCTCGCGCGAACTCGGAGCCGTGACGGTGCGATTCGCGCGTTTCCACACCCGACGATGCGTTGCGCGAACGAACTCGTCCCGAGAACAATGCGGCATCGTAGACGTGTTAACCCTGAGAGTGACATCCGCGATGTCGACGCTGAAGTAACATCACGGGTCTCTCAGGGCTGCCTCATGAAGAACGTTGTAAAAATCGTGGTTTTTAAACAACCTCCTTACCATGAAACGACATCGCGAATTCGACAAATCCGGAATCGCGAGATCAGTCCGGATACGCGATAAATACACCAAGTCTGCAGCTTTTCGTTCCGAGCAGTAAAATGTAACGTAATATCTGACGGGAAGCGCTGCCGAAAGTCGCGATAACGCAGAGATTTTAGGAATCGCGACGTCTGCTAGCGCCGAAAACGCTCTTCGTCAGAAGCCACGTTGCAATTTACCACTTGGAAAGGGCTAAAGGCTCGTTACACCTGTCGTGAATCCTAATTACGTGAGCAACGAGAGCGGCTTCAACCCCGATGCGGAGCGCCGTCGTCTGCCTTTCCCGCCGATCTTTCTCGCATCGATCTCAGCCGAGGATAAAGTTAACGGACGTCGGGCGAAACCGGTCATTAGGCAAATGGAAGTCGAGAAGTCGCGGCTCGGCCCGTCAAACGGAGCGTATGGAAAGTAAGGGGTATTCGCGGCGGACGGGAGGAGGACGACGGGGGAGGGGAGGCACTCCCGCGATGCTCACGTCCGCGTTCAACGGCGCATTATCTCGCGCGCTCGAATTTCAGGGCAAGTCGCCAAGGCGGGAGTAAACTCGGCGAGATTTATCGCGCGCTCGTCGAGGAGACGCGCGTCGCCCTCTCCTCCCCCCCCCCGGGGGCGGCCACCCAGCCGGCCGATCGCATCGCGATAAACGCATTATTTAATTACCGTGAGCAATTACCGATTATTACGCGGTGTCCGCCATTAATTACACGGCCGAAATGTTCGTTACGCAGCACTCTTTAATCGACCCGACGACTCGCCCCTTCCCTTCGCTCCCGTCGCGCTTCCGCGACGAGATCGCGCGCTCCCGATCTCGCCTCTCGATCGCCACGATCGATCGACCGACCGATCGATCACGACCGATTACGCGTGGCATTCTCGCCGAGTGCGATATCGCGCTCGTTAATCGCGGGAAAGCGCGACTATCCGGGATTTTTCTCGAGCGTGCCGAGAGCGCTCGCCTTTGCGCTTGTTCGCCGCTCGATTTCGCGCGTGTTCCGGCTGGACGTCTCTTCGGTCGCGGGGAAGTCGGTGAACGATTTTCCTCGAGCTCGTTCTTCGCGAGAGAATGCGACGTTATCGCGGGGGTAAATAAACGCGCGTCTATCCGGGCTGGGCGCTAATAGATTCCCCCAGGACGCGCTGTATATCTCGGGATAAATGCCTCCCCCAGCGACACCGTTCATCATAACTGAAGTCGGACGGGCTGGGCCGGTTAACCGGGGGGTAAAGGGGGAGCGAGGTAAGGACAAGGGGTCGGCACGATAAAGAGAGAAACGGTGGAGATAAGAGGACTCGACAATCCGTGCCGCGTCCGAGGTGGTAATCAACGGTCCCTCCTCGTCCTTCGTCATGGCAGCAGCCGGGGATCGACCGGGGCGAAGGAGACGACGGGGGAGCGCAGGTTTCGCTTGACGCGGAGGACGAGAGACAAATAACGCTCGACTTGGTTAAATCGAGGAGATCGAGGTGCCCGTGAATGTACATTAATCTGTATCAGCCGGCGCGCCGTCAATATTTAATCCTAATCCCGGGAATTGCCGCGCGCACGGATCGGGGATGCCCTTTGCGTCGCACAGTCCTCTCCGAATCCTCGTTGCCCTCGGTTTCACGCGTCGAGAACTTGTATCATCGATGATTTCCACCTACGAAATCTCCGCTCAAATTTCACGTATCTCACATGTCCCGAACGCAAATTTTTCTGTTAACTTGACGAATACGCTGAACAGTAATTGAACAGAAATATTGTGCGAAGGATTAATACAAGATCAACATCCAAGTTGAGATGATAAACGTTGTTGGCGCATTCCGCGGAGACGGCGGATTATTTCGTCGTCGGGCGTGTGCGCGATTTCGCGCGACGTTTCCGTCGAGCCGGGCCGCGATCGGCGTCGGCACGACGTCGCGCGTGTCGTCGTTACGCGGCCGGCCGAGCGAAAACGGCCTGTGTGCCAGAAAGTCGCGGATAAGTTAAACAGCGGCCGAGGTATCGAGGCGTCGTAAAGCGCCGCGGCGCCTCCGTGTTTACGCGGGCGACGTCGAGGCCCACCAACCGCGTCCGCCGGTCCCCTCTCGTCCCGTCCCGACGCGTCGGGATATCGGCCGGGTCCGCTCGCAGCCACCCCTTCTTCGCGCCGCTTTCGAGGACACGGCTGCTTATTCCGCGTCTATTTTCGTGCGCGTGACAAATCTGCACGCCCGCTGGATTTATCGAGCGACACTCCGGCCCGTCGTGCCCATATGGCAGAGCCCGCCGGCTATTTCCGTCGGCCGATGCACTTTGCTTCGCCTTCGACAAGTGTTCCCACCTATCGACGAGGTGATCGCCGGACCCGCTCGCGAAAGCACGGGACGAGCTGACGATAGGCGATATGTACTCTTGCTTCTTCCCACGGATGGGTAATCGAATGAACAATCGATCAGACCTTGCCGTTCCTTC
The DNA here is from genome assembly GCF_001313825.1 of Dinoponera quadriceps. Lineage (NCBI taxonomy): Eukaryota > Metazoa > Arthropoda > Insecta > Hymenoptera > Formicidae > Dinoponera > Dinoponera quadriceps. The sequence continues at coordinate 763,761 of NW_014557287.1, read as the reverse complement.
TACCCTTTTCGACCGCTCATTCGCGTCTTAGACACTTGCGAACAGAATCTTCAGGTGCGCAGGAAACCGTCGGCGATTCGGTCCTTTGTGTGATATGAGCGTCGCCCGGAAGAAAATATTTGTCTTCGCGTCTCTGATGCCCGGCGACTCGTGGCGTAAATCTAAACTACGACCAACTCGACGGGATCGACCAATCGCATTGCTCACAGCTGAACTAATTGACCGATCGTTAATCGTCGACTAGATTCAAATCATCAGGGTGGAACCGGGCATGAGAAAGAATAGGAACCACGAGATATCAGACCTTACGAGCAGTCGGGACTGGGCGAAAAAGGAAGACCTCGAGAACTAAAATTGGTTCTCCGATGGACCCCTGACGGTACACGGAGGGTTAAAGAGATTCGGAGAATCGCCGTGGATAGGTCGGAGCACAGCGTTTCTTTATCTTCTCGCCTCGCGGTAGATTTATCCGTCTCTCGAGCGCGGTACACACGCTGTCGGCGGAGTCGATCCTCGCTCGGCGAAATTAGCGAGTTATCTTCGGCACTCGGCCGCTCGTTAATGGATCAGCGCGCGGCGGTTTCGCGACGGCCGGCGAGGCCTCGCGCAGCAGAATACGAGGATGATGAGACAATGACGCGGCGCAGAGCGCGCGTCACACTCGCTGGAATTTCAAAGAGTTCCAGGAGGACGACCTCGTCATCTTTCTTTCGGCCCCGCCAAACCGGACGATGATTTACGAGCGTGTATTCCGTCGCGGGAATTTGTCAGTCCGTATCTTGGCGCTGCCCATAGGTGTTCCTCTCGCCCGCCCGATATCGATCTTCTTTTTACGCGTATACACACAAACACACGCACGGCTGTATAAATTGAAGCCCGAGAGCGAGAGAGAGAGTAGCGTGAAAGGCCGTGGTCTTTCGTTCCCTTCGCGCGGAGAAAAAGTAAGTCTTAATAAAGTCGGGACGAGATAAATTGGTACATTAGCATCTCGGTTGTGATTCATGGTGACGTTTCCTAGGCGGCGGCGGGGAGGCGCAGGGGGTGAGAAGGGGCGGTGGCAGATCGGGAGGGTGGTCGGAGACGGCTGTGAAATATCGCCATTAGCATCGGTTTCGTATTAGAACAAATAGGCCCGTGTTTCAAGCTCTAAAAGGCGCGACGCGATCCTGCGCTCTTAATGGCGCGTAATGCACCCCCACGAGGTCCTCTGAACCTCGGGGTTCCCCTCGTTCGCGCCACGGAAGCGTTATGACCGTCAGTGAAGACGCACTAGCGAAAGCGCCAAGTACGACACGTGAGAGAATGAAAATCGTCGCTTGAAATTACTTCAATCTACATTCTCGAGATAGGCTGACTTTAGGGGATCCGCGGTCCGTCTCGAACGGAAGGAGATACGAATCTCGAGGGCAGTCTGGAAGGAGCGATCTCGCCTTGTCGCGCGGATAAATAATAGCGAGTGCGTGTCTCGCGAAATGGAAGTAAATCATCCCCCTGTCGCCGGTGGAGCCTGGTCACAGGCCGACGCGAAACAAAGACGACGCGACGGGGCGGAGGGGGAGGCGAGCGCAACCCCCGCTCGGTCGGTCGGTCGTCGTAATTCACAGTTTGGTGGCGCGTTTATTAACGGCGGCGCGCGTCACTCCGGGCTACGCCTTTTTAATGATTTATCGTGCACGCGCCGAGACGCGCGCGTATCCCTTTTGCCCGGGCCAAAGTTCGACGTCTTCCTCGCGGGGCCCCGCGGGGCCCTTTTCGCCTTCACCTTCCGCCAGCTGCCGATCGTGAGAGGTGCAGATGGAGGCGCAGATGTTGCCTTTCAACCCTGTCACCGTTCGTAACTGTATAGTTCCTCTTCGCCTCGACTCTCCCTTTCTCTCTCACTCTCGCGCATCGGGAGAGCCGAGAGAGGCCCGTCTCTTCCCGTTCCGCCTCCTTCTTCCACATTAGGCGAAACGTGAAATCGAGATGTCCGTCGGCTCTCCGGACAGAATCTGACTGTTACGATGCCGCAGAAACAACAGCGAGCATCCCCCTATTCGCAGGGCCGCTTGATAAATCGTGAGCGATCGAGTGATTCGTGCGCTGCGCAAGGCGGTCGAACAACCGGCGAGATTCGGAAGTCTGGGATTAATCACCGAAAGCGGGAAGCGCTGTTTATTTATCCGTCCTCCCTTTCTTCCGCTCTCCTTCGCCTTTTTTCCTTTTCCCTTCAACCTGATTACGCGCATCTCGCGCGATACCGCGAGACACGTTGTCGTACGGCCGATACTAATCGGCTCTGTCAACGCGCGTTAGCGAACGATCGCGGCCGTCGGCCGTCGTTCGAACGATAGAAAGAGGGAAGGAGAGGAGGGGGGGAGAAAGAGAGAGAGAGAGCGAGCGAGAAAAAGGGAGCTTCGCATGGATACATCGGGCCGGGTAATAAAGGATACTACTCATTATCGACGGAGCGTAATCGATGGCTTTATGACTCGGGTTCCGCCGCGATATACACGGCCGGGCACGCTAAAAAGACGCACGGGTAAACCGAATACTGGACAGACGATCGTGCTTGCGCGCGAGCGCGGTGAAAAACGTTTAATTGGACTAGATTGTGGACGACCGGCCGGCCGGCGAACATCGAGATGACCGGTTCGCGCAGGCACGTAAAGTATTGAAGGCGAACTTCGGAAAACTCCTGCCTCTCGCGCTCTCTCAACGGGCGTACGCTAAATTGCCCCGGCGTATATTACCAGGAAGGGCGTTGGAATTTAGAGTACGCGCGCGCGTATCCTCTTATCGCCGAGGTTACGCCGCGGTGGAGAGAAAGAGGGACCCTATATGCCTCGACATCGAGGCTTTAATCGCGTAACTGTACCCCCGTGCCGTCCGTTCTAACCCCTCATTAGACGCGCATCTACTTCCCCGCGATTTTTACCAAACGACGGGAGAAAGAGAGAGAGAGAGAGAGAGAACGAAGGGGGGAGGCAAGGGAGAGCTCGGTCGTTCTCTCGTGCGCGGCACGGACATTGTACGTACGTACATAAAACGCGGCTTAAGTTAATCCGCGTGTAATGGTCTCACAAGGTTACTCCTCGATGGTGATGGCGCGTGCGCGCTTTATCGCAACCCGCAGCACGGAGATCCTTTTTTTTTTGCTTCTAATCGAAGCACGAGATTACGTATCGCGCGGTCGTGGTTGATTTTTATCATTTTTTTTCGATGATGCCCAGCCTGAGCGGCCTGTGATGTTACTTCAGCGTCAAAACTGCGGATGTTATTCTCGAGGGTTGAAACGGGCGTCTAAAAATATTCCGTCGGAGACAAGGGTTCACATAATCCACGAAAGCCTAGATTCTCAACTAACTTTCACCGATAAAGGTGAGCTTTTAAACGTGGTTTCTCAGCCGATCAAATGATTTCTACGCTATTCTACGGGCACTTTGATGAATAAAAATGAGTCGAGAATACGGGCCGAAGTTAACGACGAGGGATAAAAGCGAGGGATTTTAATTAAACATCCGCGATTCTGGATTCCTCGTGGATCGGCCGATCACGCGCCGCTTCAACACCGCGCAAGCCGTTTATATCATAGTTGTTAAAATCTACCTCACGAACGCGCGCGACGCGGCTCTCGATGCCGAGCGAGAATCGCGTGTGTGCGTGTAACGATACGCATCTCGCGAATACGGGCGAGCCGGGAAGCCGTCTTGTTAAAAACTCCAGGGATTTCCGGGCGCGGAGAGACCGGGCGGAGGATCATTAGCGTCGGGCCGGATTCATCGCTCATACGCGAGTTCCCGATGAAAACTGCATGGAGAGTGGCGGCCCTCAAAAAGACAGACACGTCCCGTCGATATAAATAAAGTATCGAAGGGATGGACATACTTCGGGCTCTCGTCCGACACAACGACGAGCCAAATGAAAAATGCCGAGACGGCCGATCAATGTAAATATATTCATGACGTGGGGTGGCCGAGGCGCGGCCACAGGGATGTCGGGATACATATATATATATATATATACATGCGCGCGTGTGCGCACCGCGCGCGGGGTTTTATAGGATGGGGTTCGCCGAGGTCTCGATGGCACTTGGACGGCACATAATTCACTCTTTGGCAGCTCATTACAATTTAAAAAGGCCTTTGCCAGTGCACTACTCGTGATTTCGTTCACGGCCCTCTAGCCGTCGGCGTCGCCGCGACGTCCGGTGGCAGCTAACAATGCTCGCCGCCTAACTTTCGCGTTTGACACAGTGCGGCACTTGACTCGGCTCCTGGCCGGCATCGCGGGGAATTCACCCCTTCGCAGCGCGCAGTATAGTATTCAATTGTACGAGGCGGCAAAGAAGTTTGCTTTAAACTCAACACGCCTCGTATACGTCCGAAACGGTCCACGCAGATTTTCGTGTTTATTTAACAGAAGGCGAATACGTTGAGGAATAATACAAATATATCACGTGAAAAGTGAACGCTGAATTAATATCCAGATTCAAACGAGATGCGGTACGTACGCAGCGTCCGCAAGTGACTCTCCGCGACGTATATATACGTGACGTGTGCAAGTGAGAAGACATTTATCAGCGAAGGATATATCCATCGCAGCGAAAGGGTTAAAAGACTCCGGTTACTTGAGAAGTCGAATTCGTGCTGCGCGGAGTCCCCCGACGGGAGAAACGGGTGATCGGCGAAATAGGCAATTATCCGCTGTGAAACGTCAATTTCGCGGATTCGTCGGACAGCAACGCGACCGGTCGCGCGCGATACGCCAACGGAATCGCTCTCTTTCTTTTTTCTTTTCCCTTCGATGTTCCCATCGCCGGCAGCGGGCAAAGATCGCGGGGCTGCTAATGACCGGCCGTTACACGCTCCTTGCGATTACGCACTCGACTAGCCGCGGCGTAAAAACTTACGCGAAACACAGCCGGCGCGTAAACGGCGAGCGAGAGATAAATGCGCGCATGGCTACTCGAATATCTCGTTGATTATGCACCTCGCGTACCTCGGCCTTAACGCGTTACGTTAATCGCTCTAATCCGCCTTCGACGAGCACACCGCCGGCGCGAATAGGACGCTCGGTCCGCGAAAATAATCGGCCGCAGTTCCCGGCTTTTTGCGCAACGAGACACCGGTGTACGCCAGCACCGGAGGAGGTTGCGACACCTTTCGTTCCGTAGGAACGCCAACGGACCGGCGAGGAGAGAGGGAGAAAGGATGCAAGCGCGTTCCCGCGGGGCCGGTGCGGAAGGAAGCCCGAAATTGATATGTATTCCATGCCGCGCCGCGTCCAATCTATCGCGGGTCAGCCAGGCGGAATTTTAAGCGCGGCTTGGCGTACACGCGTGTGTGCGTGAGCACAGAGCGAGTGTCGAGATAGCCCCCTGACGATGTCGGTCGGGGTGGTGACCGGGGTGGAGGAGATCGACCCCCTCCGCACACATTCGAGAGGAACTTACGATGGCATAAAGTATTCCCGGCGTCTCGTATCGCCGGGTATATACGCGCGTATATTCGCGAGTACACGTGGGTGTGTGGCCGCGCAGACGCGCGAGTTTCTACAAAGAGATAGCGCGCGGCCGGCCGCGATGCTCAACGAGGGATGGGCGGTGGTCATCGTTGGAAAATTGAATTTCGTCCCTGAGGGCCCGTCGGATGAAGTATGCTGACAGTCGGAAAATTTGCGTTTAACCGCGCGCGCACGCGACACCAAGCGGCCGGAATATCCCCGGGAAAATCTTCCCGCGATCGTTTTCCCCGCTCTCTCTCTCTCTCTCTCGCTTTCCCACCCTCCCCCATGCTATTTTTATTTCTCTGTAGAGAGATACTCGCGCGGAGAGAGATGAAAACGCGAATTCGAAATATCGCCGAGCGGCACAATACGCTCGCGTTCAATTCGAGGGGCGAGATGGGTATGTCGAGGCTCGGACTTACCGTGAGGCACCCAGCCGTGGTGGCAGTTCTCGCAGTAGCGCAGGTGACGTTTCCCCGGCGTGAAGGACTCGCAGGCGCAGCCGTTCACCGTGCACCGGATCGACTGAAACCGAACACAAGCGCATTGCGTGATGAGCGCGAAGGCTGGTCGCAAAAGTAGCAGAAAAACGGAAAATATCGCGCGACGAACTTTCATGAAGATGAAGCTCCGACACGACCGTGCTGCGGTCTGCGAACTTTCGCCAATGCTACGACCTATTTATTTATGAACATCGAACTGAACATTTCTCACGAATTTTTTTTCTAATTATACACAGGCATTACGAATTGAAATTCGCTGCCTTTAAAAACACCATCGCTGGTATCGTGAAAATGAGCTATATAGTTATTATTTTCAATTGCAAAGCAATAGTTTTCCGCCAATGTCATTTTCACCTCTGCGTCTTAGTTCACTATTATATCGACGTTTGGCGCGTTTCATCGTTGCCTTTATTCTTCTCTCAATCGTACGCCTTTTTCTTCCCTTTTCTTCGACGACGACTGTCTGTACCTTTATCGTGTATTCATTTTAATTGCTGCTCTCACAGGGATTTACCCCGGAGCATAATAAAGTTTACTCTATTTCATAATTATAACAAAATACTCTTCAACGTGAGCCCCGAAATGGAAATCAGGGGTGAGCTTGACGCGGTTTAAGGGACGATTGCCACAGGCGAGCGGGAAATGGTGGGCGAGGCGGAGGAGCGAGGGGTGTCCTGGTATTTTGAGTGACCGTTTTGCGTAACGCCACCCCGGAGGGAGCTCGTAAGAGACAGCCTCGTCGGATTTTAAGGAACCGTGAATATTTTCCACCCTTCGGCGCGAAATTAACCCCCTGGGAGCTGCCATCCAATACCGCCCCCGACGCGAAAGGAGCCGACCTCACGTATCGGTATTACTTTATACATACGCGCGCGGCAGAAAACTTTATTCTCTCCGCGCTGCTGCAAGTTACCTACCGCTAGCTTATACGTATCTACGCCGAAGAGATATCGACGTATCTCGTCGCCGCGTCGTATCGAGAGGAGAGAGAGAGAGACGGCGTTTCCGCCTCTCGCGTCTATTATAAATTCGATACTTCGGCCACGAGCAACACGAATTTGCACTAGGAAACTTCGGCCCGCAATTATCGCGCTGATGCGTGCCAGGCGACCGACCGAGATTTTACGCGCTTTTGCGCCCCGACGTCGCGATATTACGCGATTCATTTATATCACTACGCGCTCTGCGGCGCGCTGAAACTCCGAACTCTACGGTATGTTTCATTTATTAAACGTCAAAGCGATTAAAACGACCGAGCACACATACACACGCACACACACGGCTACGGTGCCTCTCGGTTTCACCCTCGTATATATTTTCGCTGCGAAATATCCGCGTCGTAAAAAATTAATTCGATATTCCGGTTGAATATTTTTTTATCGTGAGTAAATTTACACCCTCCTACCTCTCTCTCTCTCTCTCTCCCCTTTTTACCTCCGGTCATGATCATTGTGCGTCTTCCACAGCGGCGGTGCGGGAAACGTAATTTTCCGGGAGACGCCGCACCCCGGCGACGTTCGCGCGTGTAATAATTTGAAATCAGGGGCAGTTCTGGCGTGGGCCGGCTTTCTCCAACGTTTCCTCGTAAAAACGGCGGCGTGCGTTCATAAGGAGGCGGAATGGTCGGCGGGGGAGTGAAAAAAGTTGTATCGCGGGGTGTAGACGCCGACGTTGCGTGTCGTCATAACGCCGTTACGCGGCGTTACAGCGGCGTTAATATAAAGACAAATGAAGCGACGCGCCAGCGGGAAAGCCTTTCCTTCGCCCCCGGGCCGACTCTCGGCCATGTGTCTTTATGTAGACAGTATCCCGTGCCACCGTGAAAAACGCATCAGCCGGGAAACTTCTGTCGCGCGGGCGAACGACGCTCTCAGGCGACGGCGACCGACAACATTTCGCCGGCCGGGGAATTTTATTAGCCGCGCGCGGCGGGTTATTCATTCGGGAGAACGGCGACAGATTATATAGCGATATTAGCGGCGCCGCCGAATGAGAGGGAGCATCGTAGCGGGGAGGAAAAAATGCCGGGGGTGTCGTCCTGGCGACGCAAAACTTCCCGATAGCTGCGAGAAACTCGGCACTACCCTCTGCACTACCCTCGTTTGTTAACCCCTTCGATGTTTCTCATCCAATTTTCTGTCAAGGGTTTGGATTTCACATTTGTATTAATTATTTGAAAGGATATCAAATGAATTATTATCATTTGATATTATTAGATTCTACCTCTTCTATTAGGGCTTTTAATCATTTACGAAAGGCCAAGAAAGTGCAGAAAAATCACGATTTTTATAATTTTTTTTTCATAATATAGGCCTGAGATACGTATTTTGTTATATAATTGAATATCAAGAGAACCTATTTAATATACTTCTTAAATACGTTCTTTTTGCTATTTTGTAAGAATCTGTTCTCCTCTGGCTCCTTCGATCGCCGCCAACTACATCGGTCCTGCTTCCCCACGTCGCCTCGTTTATTATTTCGAAAAATCTTCCTAGAATAAACTCACTAGAATATTTATAAGTAAAAGCTCTCAGCCGCTCTGGAAAGTCGCGTTATCGATATCGCGCGTAACACTTCCTGGATCTTTCACTTCCGTCGGGTGCTGTCATTCTATTTGTCTTGCGAGCTTGATAATAGCCCGACCTCGCGATGACGAATGCCATTTCTCGGATTACATACAAGGGAGGTGTGTCGATCGTTCGTTCGTTCGTTCGCTCGCCCCGACGACTTTTTTTCCTCGCGATATTCCGAGCCAACTTCCGAGTTCCCTTAAGGACATTCGAGCCGAAGCCGTCTAACCCACGTGCCGCCAAGTCTGACCATGTGTGTTGCATTGTATGCATTATAAGCGTAGCGAGTTCCCGAGTAATGGGCCGCACCGGCGGAAAATAGGCGATTCCTAGTCGCGAAATATGTCGACTCGCGTCACGAGGTCCATTTTTTAATTATTCACGGTCCAAGTTTGTTGCACACGCCGGGGTCTAGCGGTCAGTTGCCTGTTATTTTTTTCACCGCACATATTTCGATCGATACTCGAGCAAATAGTTGAACGAATAAAAACTACGTTCGCTCTATATATTTGAAAAAAGTGACCTCGATAGAATCAGAGGCCTGCTAAAAAACGTTCGCTATGGACATGTAGCTCGCAAATTACACGATTTTGATAAAACGATTATTTAGGTGGACAGAAAACAAATATGAAACCGTAACAGGAATCATACTTTCTCTTCCGCTCGGCGAGGTGGAAGGATTGCATTGAAGGGTCAATTAAAAAATTCGGTGCAATTTTCCGCTTCGATGATAAATCAGAACGTTGATGGAAGACCGAGAATCACCATTCGTCAAAGGCGGACATGTTGCTTCTCTATTTATCTAGAACTTTACCTGCTCGGGTGCGTTTAGAAGTCCCACTCGACAGGGGAAAATAGCGTTTAATTGACCGATCAAGATACAAAGATTCCTTTATCATAATTGGTTAATAAACGCTGCTTTACCCGTTGAATAGGATTACCGGACGCACCCTGCAGTGTTTCCGCCGAGAGTGAAATCCAAGATCTCGCGTCGAGCCGCGCGGAACCGCGCAGGAAACCAGCGGACTCGTGCGAAATTTCTTCATTTTCACTCTCGAGCTCCTCTCCCTTTTCCTCGCGTCGTCATTCCGCGGCTCGTTTGCGCGTAGGTTCCAGCCGACGCTCGAGCGTTCGCGACGAATTTGCCGGGGTTCTGGCGCGAGTGTCTCTTCCCGGCGTCCCCCCTTCGCTTTCGCGAGCGCTGTGTCTTCTGGTATCGCGCCGTGCACAGAAGGCAATAACATTTTTACGAGCCACGAAACATTTATTGCCGGCTGTAGGCCGCCACGGGGTTTTATCATCGCGCGCTCCTTCCTTGATACTCGCTGCTTAAGGATGCACGAGTGCCACGCGCGCACGCACACACACGCGTATTTCTCGCCGTGTGCGTCTCGATTAGGACGATAACGGCGCTGGCAACGTCTTCTTAAAGGCGCCTTCCGTTTTCCCGACGTGATTAATACCTCGGAAGCGACCCCCCCCCCCC
>NW_014557287.1:745674-753707 GCF_001313825.1 Dinoponera quadriceps | reverse complement strand
CCGCTCTTCCTCTCGTTCTCTCTCGCCCTCTTCGGCAACGACCTTGTTCCCTTTCGTCGTTAATGTTTGTTGTTGCAATTTTTATCGGCGCGTTGCGAAGCTATAAACGAGTAACGCACCGCTTCGTCGTGCACCCTTAACATCCTGGCGATTAAAGTAGAGGGGCGAGGATACGCGCCGAACGGGCGGATTTTTCCAGGGTGTACAACCCTCGTCGTTGCGTATGTGATACGACCCGAGGAACGGTTTTCCACGGCTGGAAGCGGCCGATTAGAAGCGAGCGCGATATTTGAATCTTAATCCGCGGCCGGGTAATGCCAGGTTTGTTCTTTCTCGCATAACTCGCTGCACTAACTTGTAGTTCTCATCTCTTCTTTCTTCCACCAACCCACAACCATGTCTCTTGTTAAGTTCCACAAGCGCACGTACACTGAGACAGTAAAGAAGAACAGACGTATTGTCGCGCGTGCCGAAGAATTTCTTCAGCTTCTTTGAAACGTGCAAATTGTAACGCAGCCAATCGAGCTCCTTAACCCATCCTCCCGATTGTTTGTTATTAAAAATCAGCGAGCAGCAGCGAGAATCCGCGGATATTCAGAATATATCGTAAAACGCGCGGGTGAAATAAAGACGAATCGCCAATCACCGCACACATTCGCGCGGGGCATTTTCTCGCGGTATTTATTAAATGTCCAACGGGATAACGCCGGGATATTCGGACGTGTTTCCGATGGATACCCAAGAACAGGTAACGCACGCCGCGTGGATTAACGCGCGCTGCTCTCGCACGTCGAAAGTTGCATTACGCGCGCAAAAAGCGATTACGGGCGTGCAGCGAGTGCTGGCAGGGCGTAATTAACGGGGCGCAAGGTGCACGTTATTCAGAACGCGCCCCGGCTTTCGGATGCGCGCGTGGCAAGCGGTGTTGCATCGCCGTTGTATCACGGCGCCTAAAAAGTCCCGCGGCGGCGAAATTAGCGATCGCGGCGGCAGCTGCCCTCCTCGCCGAGCGAAAGGGAAAGAACGCGTCTCGCTCCCGAAGAGGGCCGCCACGTCGCCGGTCAGGGATTTCCGGAATCCCGTCAGCACTGAAGTTTCGCGCGAAAGTTCAGGCGTCGTTTTCACAGTCGATTCACCACGTTCGGTCGTCGTTCGGTTCACTCGTTATCTCCGGATCGCACCTGTGCGCGTTTACCGCAGTTTAACATATACATACACACACACACACTCCCCCTCCCTCGTCGCTAGACGCAGCGTGCAATTATGGTAATTATTTAAACAAAATTGCAACGTGAGGCGGCGCCGAGTCTCGCCTTTTTAAACGCGGCGTATCTCTGTATAATTTCGAAAAATTGATTCGGCGAGCGGCTCTCATCGGCGTGTCATTACGTTGTCATTGAGTAATCATTATGACGATACGATCGGGACGTGTGTGCATTAAGCGGCGTCGAGGAAATGCGCCGAAATCAGTCGGAAAGTGCGCGCGCGCGCGCGCGATGATGCGTGTATAATAAATGATATGACGGCAACGCGCAATCAGCCGAAAGCGCGTGTATATGCTCAAGGGACGGACGGAATATATTGCGACTTATCCCGCGCGCGTATAATTAATTGCGCGCGGATACGGATTACACGAGTTACGCAAAATTTCCATTCAATATAACGGGCGCTATCGCGGCAATAATGATTATCAGCGTCGAGCCAACGACACAGTTTCACAGTGCTCGGCATTGTGCTCGCGCGCGTCGCCTCCGAGAAACCTAACGTCGTCTAACAACACAAATCAGATATCTTGACACACCACTAATTATCATTACTTGGAAACACGAATCGTGCGCGCGCCGTGCGTCATTTGCGCGATAGCGATTATCATTGCTCGCTCTCTCGCGACGACGAAGCGAAATCAAAGAGACACATGCAAACGACGCCTTTGTCAACCGTCCTTTTGTTCATTCGATATCGCCATCGGCTCCTCTTGCCCCCTCGCCGGAATCGCGCGCAGTCGTCCGACTTTGTCCGCGGTTTCTCCTCGATGCGGTTTTGAAATCCGTCTCGTCCGGGTCTCTTTCAGTAACCGACGTGTACACGGCTAATTTCACGCGGTTACGAAATATTGATGTTCGGACGATAACAACGGTCTGAAATGAACCGTCTTCGCCGCCGAGCGTGCGAACGCGCGGGGAAAATTTCGTTATTCACGAAGGCTCGTCGCCGAGTGACGTCGAGCGGGCTGATATTTCTCGTTCCAATTACGATCGGCCGCGCATCCGAGACCGCGTTAGCCCGAAATAAATCGAGATTTCATTACGACCAGTTCATTAACGTTTCCGGATAGCGCGCTTACTGAGGTTAACGCGGATAACATCGGAGCTCGCTGTTCGGCCGACCGCAAATTTCGGCCGGTACGCGGCAGGTCGATTACAGGAAACGCGGGGAGCGTAACGTGGAAAGTGGCGAAAACTCGACGGCACTCGGCGACGATGATGCCGATGATGCCGATCTGATGCAACGGGCCGCGCAAATCCGACGGTAGGGACGATAGGGAGCGAGAGTGAACGAACGGACGAACTGATATACGTACGTGCGGACAGACGAACGGACGGCAGCCGAATTCGCGGCGCGGTCGTGTTTAATGAACGGGCTAATCTCGACCGATTCGAAACGCAACGCGCTAACAGCGTATGCACACACCGACTCGTTCATCGTTGCAAATTAATTTGGCCAGCTCGAATTAAACCTCAAGTATAAAGCCCGGTGTAGACTCGTGAGCGCCGCTCGTGGACTGCGCGAGAGCTCATTAATGAGCTCGAGGATTTAGGCTCTCCTGCGCGTTGCGTTGATCGGATCTCTCACCCTTTCGCGAGGTAATGAGCGTGGGCGGAGGGGGCATTATCCCGCGGCCGAAGTTCGAACGGTCTTGCGTGCCGCGTCGGCGAAAAACGCCGGCAGAGAAAAACGGTTACCGTCGGCACCGAGTAGATTACCAAGTTTTCGTGTGTGTATAAGGGAGCGATAAGACGCTCGGGAAGGAGATGACAAATAATCGACGCTGATCGAAAGCCGTGAAGCGGTTCCGAGGGTATATCTCGAGATCGAGTCGAACTCACCGGTAAACAGCGCTGTGACGCGCGTCTCCTTGATTTAACGCGTAAGATCTAATCGATCGCACGTAACAAATTCGATGCAGTGGACAGCCGATGAAGCGAGCTAACGAATATACGCATCGTGAGTTTGCGTTTATTCGCCGTATCCGATTATTCAAACTTTAGCCGAGCTTCGAGACGATCAATGGAAATCGGCACGGCGTTGACCGTGTTCGCATCATCGTTACAAATTCTTCAAACTGACGAACACGTTGCACTTCGTCGTACCTGTCAACGCGCGTTCGGACGTTTCGTTCATTACAACAATTGTCCACGACGTCGAACTGCGGCTAAACGGCCATCGTTGCGGCGCAAAGTGGCGTTTCTGATTTCCGAAGGGCCGATCGGTATTTAGATGGGGCGACGAGGGAAGTGATTCACGGCTTAGTCACCCTTGGCGGGTGCGACGCGGCTATAACGCTCGCTCGCACGGTGTAAAAAGGAAAGAAGAATTGCGGGGAGGAGGTGGTTTCGCTCGCTCGTTCTCGCACGCATCCCTCATCTCGAATACGCGGCCAGAGGTGCGCGCACACGAGCGCGCCGGCGGAATAACGAAATGCTAACAGCCAGCCGTAACGCGCCGGGCGTTTAGCATATTGTCGCGACCACAATGGCAATTTGCGTGATATATCTGGCCGTTTCGCCCGGACGCGTTCAAATGTAGCGGAATTAACCGGTCGGATACTCGAGCGCGAGGGCGGACGCGGCGAGAGGAGAAAGAGAGCCACTTTCGACGCGTTTTCCACGCGTGTCGCCGCGCGGGAGGAGACTTGGCACGCGCGATCTGCCAGTCGCCGGAAGTAACCGCCGATGAGCGTCGCGCTCGCGTGTGGATATTAAAACGGAAGAGCTAAAAATAACATCTCGTGAGAAAGTGAGAGAAATAAATCGCTTTCTCAACGATCGATCTTATTTATCTTCTCACGTCGATCGAGAGACGTGCCGACGCGTTTCTTTTCATCGTGCTTCGAAACAAACGAAAGCAATCTTCGTCCGGACTTAAATTCTCGCGTCGATGAATTTCGGATTAAAATATATATAACGCGATGATGTATAAAATAAGAGAAATATAAGAAGTACATATTAGGTTGTGTATTCGATAAGTTTGTTTACGGCTTTTGCAAAGGTCGATACTTTTCTACTTGAATATACGTTTGTTCAATAGTGTATCGTTTTTTTTCAGCGACGTTATCGACAAAAGAAAACGAAAAATAAATAAAGTCATGCCTGTGACTAGAGGAATATCGGCTTCGAGTTCTTCGTAAAAATTCGTACGCACATATCGAACAACCTAATATTTTATACTAAAGTACAAAATACATAATAACATTTTGTCGGGAAGCAAAGCGGTGATAAAAAAAATATAAGGTCGTTTTCCTCGCATTATTTATCGTCGGTGGTTCCGTTCAGAATTCGTACGGCAGCGTCTGGTCGCGACGCCACTGGCCAGTCCTGCGTGGACGATAAATATCGCACCGGCGACAAAATATCGCGAAATAAGAAAGGTCCTTCACGAGGGTTGACGGACGACACCCCCAGGACCACTAAGTCATGGGCTATGCTAACTTCAACCCCGGCCGCCGCCCTGGAAGCAAGATCGCTCTCCCCTGTTTCCGACCGATGAAATAATACCACCCCGATTGTCGGTGCTGATACATGTAGCGTGAAACGCGAGGACGACGCGTGGAATACGCGATACAACGATACGCGGAACGCTTCTCTCGCGATTCGCAAATTCAAGCTCGCGCAAGAAATCTGGATTTTTAACGTTCCAAATGTAAATGCACCGCCGACTCCAAGGTATGTTACGATCTTCACATTGAAAAATTAATTTGATTGTCATAACCAGCTTTAGGTAGACCCGATCAATAACAGTGTTCGGTTACTGCAATAAAAAAATTTAGTCCCTTAATAAAAATGAGGAAAATCTACTTTTACAAAGGATCGAATCTCGGAATGACGCAGTCCAGTGCCTTGACTACCGAACTACCGAACGCTGTTGCATACAGACTTCTCTACAGATACAGCTTGATATGTTTCTATATAAGAATCGCTTAAAATTTTAGATATTGCGATATCATTTATAATAAGACCATTTTCCAAAAGTAACGAATTTTTTTTTAAGAAATCGGAATAAATTAAGTAAATAATTCGATAATTGAGCTAACTTAAATTTATGAAGTTTGTTTTCTTAATAATACATTTGGCTGACGTGAGTAAAAAACGTTATATCGTCAACTATAATCCTGGGAAAAAATGATTATATATATGAGATTTATCTCCATGTGCCTATGTACAATCATATATAATTACATACGTCCCATATCTAAAAAAATCCTGTTATACGAATATAATGGAAGTAAATGCTTATATTTATGGCTGCTCACGACGTAAACACTTAATTGAATCAAATTATTTTTTCCAATCTTTCATTGGACAGTATTTTCATTTCGCATGTGGACGTATATAATCATGCATAATTATATATGTAGCCATATAAAGAAATTCATATATAAAAAAATCACACATATCATTACATATAATTTTACATAATTTCGTGTGATTATATATAAACATTCTTCCCCGGGACGTATGAAAGGATGTGCATCGAAGATTTTGATGGCGGTTACAAAAATAACATTTCCAGTGCAACAGTTAAACTCAGCGGAATCGTCTGAATCGATCCGAGAGGTCGGGGGTGGTCCTACAAATTGAAGCTGTCCTCGGCGAAATCTCACGGTCGGTCTCGCGCTGTCTGTTATTACGCTAACGAGCCCCGCCGATTTGACACTAATAACCACGGGAGGAAGAACGCGTCAATCCCTCGTCGATGCACGACGCCTCGGAAAATCCCCGTCGACGGATACGGTCCGGTGAGTCGCGATCATTTAGGTAAATTATCGTGCGGAGGTAACTTCTCGCGCCCGTGGGAAATGACCCGGCTCCTTTTTCCGCCGGTGAGTGGAAAATTGCTCCTGTCCTCCCTCCGTCCGTCCTTCCCCGCGCCGACCTCGAGTCGCCGGGGCGCGCGTGGACAGGTAGGCGAGGGAGCGGTGTTTTCTAAATCTCGTTATTACAGCTCGCGGGCGAACGCGAAAAATAACCGGGGGCTGGCATGCGCCGCCACCCGTAGCCATCGCGGCGGAAGAGGTAGTAGGAGGACTTAATCCGCCGGTTTAACCGTAAAACGGTGATTGCCGTGCGGATACACGCGTCCGTGTCGGCGCGTGCGTGTGTGCGCGCGCGCCGTGTCCGCGTAAGTACTCGGGGGGATTCCGACTGGTTGCGGATACGCCGTTGGAAATTTCTTGCTTTAACCCTCTTAGACCCGAACCTTTCTTTTTTATTAACCTTTCCCAGAGGGGGGGGGGGACGGAAAAATTATTCGCGCCGCGTCGCTCGTCAATGAAATATTTACCGAAAGACCGGGCGCGATTCAGGAGAAATATATTTTTGCGCGAGAGCGCCTTCCTCGTCGAAATTAACGCTCATCTCTCGACGACCACTCGCGATCTGAACGTGATTTGATTGATGATCTAATAAGCGTGGCGCTGGCCGAGAGCGGTGCGAGAGATCCCTCCTCAAAAATGCGACTAACGCCGCTAATCGCGTCGACGGCTCGACACACACACGCACATACAGTCGATGCGCGAGACGCGCCTAAAAAAATGACTAGACGTTTTAATAGAGCGGCTTTTCATCTATCGTCCCTATCCATCGGCAATTTCCGATTGGGTCGTCGTTCCTCGAAACGGAGGGAGAGAGGTATCATCGCTCGCCATTGTCTAACAGCCGCGTCCCGCTCTGCCCTGCGGCTTGACTTTTCATCGTGACGGCCACACCTTGCGCCGTCGTACCGATCGTCGGCTGTTAAACGAAAATGAACCGTAATGGCGTAATGGCCGGTGGCAGCGCACCGCCGCCGCATCGTTGCAGTTTCATCGATGATCGGACGTGGTGGTAGCCGCGCGAAACTCGCTTCCTGTGCGAGACCGCGGTTTCGCCCGCTCGAATCGGCGCGAAACGGCACGATCCCCGTCGGCAAAAAGGTAGCTCTCGCGCACCTTTCGACTCTGCAAATTTACGCCGGATCGAACGACAGTGTCAATAACGTTCTTATTGTTCTTGTTATTATTGTCATCGTTATTATTATCATTATCACAGCCCGATAATATTATCGACTCGAATGAGGATGACATTAATGTTGCTGTTGTTATTACGTAACGTCATTATTATTAACAGTACGACTATCAATATCGCTGTCATTATCGCGAATTCGTTCGATACCGCGACGATATCACACGTGCGCGAACTTCGGATATTTCTCAGCTTTCCGCGCATTGGAGGACTCCAACGGAATAAGGAGCGCAGTTTGTACGGTACGATACATGACTAGGTGAGCGGAAAAGCGATACGGCGTCATCGTCATTATCGCGACCGCCTCGCGAGGGTTACTCAGCCGCGTCGCAGGATGACAGTACTGTTATCGATCTTACGTGTATTCCGTAGACGTCGGTCGCATCGTTTAAACGTTACCGGCGTCCTTGCTCATCCCTCTCTCTCTCTCTCTCTCTCTCTCTGACTCTCTCCGCCAAGACACCGAAAATCGCATGTTGGGCTATCATTACAGAAATGACGTTCGTCAATAACGCTTAAACTTCGGCGGCAGGGTGTACGTATGGGCGATCCAGACACGTAATCGCGTAATGGCTGCCGGTGGCCGCGGGAGGGGCACCCCATTGTCTCACTCACCACCGTCGCCCGACTCGTGGCGGCGACTCGTAACGACCTGAAACTTTCGATGCCGTGACACACTCCGCGGCCACACTTCTGCAAATGAAATGACACACGCGATTTCGACCGGGGCTCACGTACACGGGGGGGGGGGGG
>NW_014557287.1:735127-745669 GCF_001313825.1 Dinoponera quadriceps | reverse complement strand
GGGGGGGGGGGGGGGAGAGGCGATTTACATTTTCGTCGACGACGACGACGGGCGTCGAGGTTTGGCCAGCCACCCACCCGCCCACCTGGCTGGCTGGCTTGGCTGATGGCCTCCTGGCACGGGATCCTGTTTCCAGGCGAAGCGGTTGTTCCGCGAGAACGTCGTACGGTTCGACGTAATAGTCTCGCAGGAAGCAGAATTCGTGAAACTTTCCGTATCCTTGAGGCGCGTCCGAGGCGCGGTCGTGTTGAAAAAAATTTGGGGACGACTCTCGACCGTTTCTGCACCTTTGCCGTTTTCAAGGCCTTTCGGGAAAAGTTCCTGACCGGTACCGTTTAGCCGGCGGTAGGAAGGTTGCAACGCGTTTCTTTCCTTTCGACGTGCCTTTGGACGGGCGAGAATCGCCAGAACGATTTTCGATAACGTCTAATGCTATCAAGCATTTGTCCGCGATATGCTCTGGAAAGAAATCACACAACGTCCTGGCGCGATCCTCCGCAATTTCGCTCCCTCTATCCCGCGATCCCCGCGTTCGCGCCGCCGAATTCTCGCAGGTGGAGACGAGGACCCCGGACGAAACGAAAGGTCGACCACGGCGACTCGATATATTATATACAGTGATGGCCGTTTCTCGTGCCTTAAGGTCATGAGCACAAGAAGGCGTGTTTCGAGAGGAAGAACGAGGTGTGCAGTTCGCAGGAAATCGATAATCGGACCGTTTGACCGGCAACATCGTTCCCAAAGATGATATTAAGCAATCCCATCACGCACGTCGCGCGCCATTATTCCACGAGATGAGTGATTACAGTCCGGCCGGGTGTTCTTCCCGGAACACGACGGACTCGTAGGTAGGCTCACGAACCCACCACGAGGCACGGTATCGAGAAAGATATGCGGCGGTATATCGAGAGACGTATATATATATATATATATATATATCTCCTTGATTTTGCTCGAAATTCGACGCTAACGAACTTTCCGATATCTAAGAACGCTTCGCGCCTGCGAGAGTATAACCGATCCCGATCTTCGAGCAACCCTGATCTCCCGATGACTTACTTCTTTCTCTTTCTCTCTCTCTCTCTCTCTCTCTCTCTCCCGAAAACACCGAGGAAGCGTGTGTCAATTAATCCCGAACAGCCGTGACCTGGGCGAAATCGTAGAAAACTGTCCTGTTCGTGAATGAAGAAAAATTTCGGACAATTAATCGCAAGAGAGTGTTCCAACATGCGGACTAGATCTGTACGAAGCGCAGACGATCGTGCTCGCGAAATCGCAGTCGCATTTGTCATCGACGGGCGAGCCTGCACACCTGCATGCGCGCGGTGCCGCGAGAAATCGCGATCGTTCCCGATGATTTACACTCGCGACGTGAAATTAAATCCGCTCGTGCCGAAAAAAAAAGATGCAAAAAGAGAACGGGAATCCAACGTATTGCACGCGCGCTCAAGGTAACACGTACGACGAGCGCATACATGCGCGTACATCCGCGAGGAAAGAGATAAATAGAGAGAGAGAGAGAGAGAGGGAAAAAGAGAGAAAGAGGTGGTATCGCGCGGCCCGACCCTTTTCGGTCCAGGCCCCGAGGTGCATAACGCCAACCCCGTCGGGGCCCCGGTCGATGTGTGATATATCGGCTCGTAAAAATCCCCGGGAATAAAATATCTCCGTAGGATCTCTCGGGGGCCGAAGGTCGCCGTCGCCGAAAGGGGCCCCCTCGCCGGGGTACAGCGCGTTTATGGGTGACCAGGCACACGTACGCGAGGGGCCCCGCGCGTGTAGGTGCGAACATTGTTAACAAGTCCCGTATTTTATACACTCCTTCAGAAACAACGAGGCGGAGGCGGGAAGCGACGGGGAGGGAGCGGGGGCCTCGGAAAGGGGGTCGGAGGCCAGAGGTGCTCCGCTTTGGTATTCGGCCACCTCCCCGCGCTGAGAGAAGAAGACGCGACGGCGGTGGTGGAGACGTGCAATTAAGTTATCGTAAAAAGCGTATAATCGAGGGCGCATTCGGCGTGCCGCACGGCTTTCTCTCTCTCTCTCTCTCTCTCTCTCTCTCTTTTACTCGCTGTGTGCGCTCGCTCGCGAAAAAATATAAAGACGTTAAGACGCGCGGAACGTGTAATTAAAGTAGTTCGGCGACCTCCCCGATCGAGCCTGGGCGTTGCATGATATTTTAAAGAAGGTCCGCGGAGAACACAAGGTGGAGAGGAGGTGAAGTAAGTATCTTGAAGGGTCGTAAGTGCGTGTTGTCGAGCCGCCTTGATCGGACCGAGAGCTTTCGCGAAAATTCGGCGCCGATCAGCGCGTGACGTGCAAAACGTGCGAGCGCGCAAAAGTATCACGAGAGAGAGAGATGAAAATCATACGTGGGCTGCGCGCGTCTTACGGTAATAAAGCGAACGCGCGCGCCTCCGCCTCGCGATAACCCGCGCGGCGGAGGCGTGCGCGCAAGAGCTGTCGCTCGAAGAGAGATCCGTCGTGAAGCGGATCGTTTAGGATCGCGCTGCCCTCCTCGCCGCTTTCTGCGTCGTTCCGTAGCGATTGATGGGCGCGCGTGATCGCGGGCTATCCCTCGGATATCGACGCCGAACGCGACGGATCTTCTCCGTCGCTTTGTGTGTCAAGGCGTGTGTGTGCCGGCGCTTGCGTAATTCTTGATCGATTGGGTATCAATTCGAGCTATTAGAGGACGATCGGACATTTGCATATAGATAGGCCTGTCAATGTAAATTATTGCGGCAATAACGCTCGCGCACGCGCTACTATCAATCCACGCTACCGCTGATTTTCGCGCGACAGAGTCGCGAAACCGGCCGGTCGGTCGACGGATTCTCGAAAAGCAATCGAGGAAATCCAAAACGTAAGATGACTCGCCGAAAACTGAATATCGGGACTTTTCCGGATGTTGCAGCAGCACTTCTCACATTTCGGGATTTTAATTTTTCGAGATCACGCATCGTCCACCGGTTGGTCGGCCGACGGGTCGGCCCCCGTTCAATAGCTGTGCCTGCGAAGCGTCCGCGAAGGCAATGAGAACCTCCTCCTCGGCGAGCGGCGATATTTCCAAAGGCTGTTACTCGAACAGCCATAATTTTAAGCATAAACACTGATTTGGCACGAGCACCACGTCCGATGCGCCGCGGCCTTTCCCGCTGCTCTTTTTAACTGCCGCGTTATGGAACAATGAAGTCTGTTTACCGTGATTAACTCTTGCTCGAACGAGAGCGAAAAGGGAAGACGGGAGAATCGATTTGCACTTCGGCCGGCGCGCGAGCTCGTTCGCTCGCTCGCTCGCGCGCGCGCGCGCGCGCGTGCGAGAGACCGAGAGGAAGATTAAAAAAGAAACCGTAACGGAATGAGTCGTGCAAATAGAGCACCGAGCGTTAACGTGAAAGCCGCGGCTAACGTAGACGCGCCCTTCGGGACGTCTATCAAGCTCGCGATTGCCGAACAAAGCAAAAAGTGCGGCTCGTCCCGTAAGACACACACGCACTTTGCCCGCCTAATTCTCGGCGAGCCCCGGGAAAATCGTTCGGTGGGTCCATCGGTGGGTGTTCGCGAAATCTCAACAAGGTCAATGCGATTGTATTCCGACATCGTGTCGTCGTTATGGTATCGTTGTGTCTCGCGGTTTGCATTTTGAAAATGCACACCGCGTCTCTCGCTCGCGCACACGTTTCCACCTCTTCCTGATAATTCATTCGAAACCCGCGTAGGACCGCGGCGTCTCGAATGACAATTATATCGAACAGGCGTATAATTGCGCATCGGGCGTCAACCCCTGAATATCGATGGGGTGTAGGACCCTCCGGTCCTTCTCCCTCTCTCTCTCTCCGAGAAAACAGAATAGGGCAGAGCGTAAAGAACGAAGAGAGAGAGAGGACGATCTCTACTCGATTTGGTAAATTCTTGGCGGCGGAGCGAAAGGATCCGCGGCACTTACTCGGTCGGTTCTCTTTATTTTGCCCAAGTGCTTCTGGATATTCCCTGCACGTGGTGCTCGGTCAGGAGGCTAGGTTAAGGAGCAGCGGAAACCTCTCTCGCGCAACCCTCTCCTCTCTCTCTCTCTGTTTCTCTCTTTCACTCTACCCCGCTTCTATTTCGTTCCGGCCTTCGGTGGGTGGAGAGCAAAAGGGTTTCGCCCGGCAGACGAAGCAAACGAGTTCGGTTCTGCCCGGTGTACTCTGGTTAGGAGCAAAGGGGTCGGTAGGTGGAAAGTAGGAGGACGAGGTGGAGGAGGTAGAGGAAGAGACGCGGGCGGGGGGTTGAAAGGGGATCGCTGCCTCCTGCACACTGCCCCCGGGGGCGGCGTATTGATCCGGAGGCGGCGGCGGTCATCCGGCCGCTAATTAAATGCCAATCGCCAACCCATCCCCTTACCCGGCCGACCCCCTCTCGGCCCCCTTCGTGCTCACGTTTCACCCCCTTCTCGCTCTCCGTCTCTCGTCCTCCTGCCGCCGACGTCCCTTCTACACTCAATTCGCCCTCTACTTGCTGCGCTCACCCGGGTCTCCGGCGAACCGCCCCCTTTGAATCACCACGCTCGCGACCGCCATGTACACCGTGATATCGCCATATCCTGTGTGAACCACCCCCGCCGATCCCCGCGCGCCTCGTTTCATCGCCGGTGATCGTGGTATGCGACGCGGCTAACCTTTATTATGCCGCGCCGTCGGATCGCTTTACACGCGCTGGCCGATTTCGCGCGATTACACGGGAAAACGCACCGCAGGATCTCTCTCCTGTCCTGTCCGCGAGCGGCTAACGACATCCCCGGATCGTGCGATCGTCGAGTGAACGTTTCCTTCACTTTTCACTTGCGTCGCGCGAGATTTTCACCGCGGGAATTTTACCCGATGAAATAAGGACAGGCGAATCACCCGGAGAATGCAGCCCCGGAAGTGACGCGTGATTCTCGAGAGCGCTTTCCGCAGGAAATTCAAGAATGAGAAACGGCGTTTAATTGACGACTCGAAGCCTCGGCGATGGACGTGCCTATCGGCCGAAGCGAAAGCGTATCGATTGTGTCTACGAAGTGTGCTTGAGCGTCCGACTCGGCGGGAGTCACCCCCTTCACGACGGGGCGAAGAAAGGTCGGTTGATTGACTTCCCACGGGACTTCACTTTTGGAAGACCACAGCTGATCCCTCTCGGTTATCTCGACTTGCTCACTCATCTACCGCCTCCTTTCTTTCCGTCTCGAGGCCCGGCACCCCATTCCTGCCTGCGAAATCCACCCGACTGCCGTCGCACGTGACCGGCTTACTTGCTGCTGTTACCGAGCTCGCGGGAGTGCTCGGCTAGGTCGTAAAAACGGGAAGTACTCGCGAGTGCTCCGCCGATCTCGCGAGAGAGCTCGGGAATGGATTTTAACACGTTCGCCATCGGCGCTGCACATGTGCGATGCAAACGAGATACCATGTGTATGCGACGACAAATTTCTTTTTCCCACGGAACATATTCTGAAACTGAGTCTGTTTTATACAACTGCGTAAAAAGAGAATCAATATGGGTGGCCTGCGGGGTGAAATCTCCGAACGAACGCTAGGGGCGAATCTGTTAACACTACAAGTACCGAGCGGTCATTTCTGACCGTGTCTACTTTTTAAATCAATACCCTATGCCTCGTGTAAAATATAGGATTCTGAAATTTTTGAATAAATCATTTAATAAAAAGAATGACTGATGAAAGGTTTGACAAAATGATCGATAAAACATTTCAGAATCCCAAAAGAGTAAATAACATTTTGTCTACTTCTAGCTATTAAGAACGACCGCATGAACCGTGAGTACGATGACGAAGCTGAATCGCCATCTCGCACGGCGATCAACGCGAATCCTCTAAATGCGCGCCTGTGAGAGAGGGGGGGAGGGGAGGGGGGAAGCCTCTAAATCCGGGGTTGCGTGCGGATTTCGCGAGAGAGCGCCTATTTTCGTCCGCTCTATATTAAATCGTGAGCGGATTTTCGTAGCGACCGCTGCTTTTTCCGAGTCACGCCCCTCTCCTCTCCCACCCCCCTTGGCGGCCCATGATACCCCTTCTTTATTCGAAACGGTGTTAATTGGTGCGGAAGTAATTAAGAGATGGCCACCCTGCCTCCCTTCTTCTCGTCGTTCTCCTCCGTCCCGCCTCACCCCTCCGCGCAAACCACGGTGTACGCACCATCCCCCCCCCCCGCCTTTCCACCTCGCCCCGGCTAACGAGCGAACGTTGCTCTGGGAGATGGCAGCGTCGTGATTAATAACAAGGTCCTCTCCAAACCTTGGCGTGCAGCCTCGACGTCGAAAGGTTGTAGGTGAAATTCCTGTCGGCGCGAGCGAACGAACGAGCGAGCGAGCGAGAAAGTCGACCGGCGTGGCGACGTGGCGGCGGCGGCGACGGAGGAGGAGGTAGCGGCGAAGCTCTCGCGCGTATATCGAGTACGAGAAAGGTTGCGATTTTTTTCCTCCGCACTCTCCACCCTTCTCCCTTCCTCCCTCTCTCACTCTCACTCTCTCTTCGTCTCGCTGGCGCGCGCGGTACGCGCTTGTTTCCAACATCCGTTGCCGTATGGACCGCCAAGTAATCTGCTCATCGATCACCCTCCAGTTAACGTGTCCGCACATGAACCCCGAGACGCGCGTTGTTTCGTGCGAGACTGGGCGAGAGCGCGCGCCGCTTTGTTTCTGCCGTCCTCGTTGCGATCTTAACTGTCGCGCGAGATGAAAGCGCGGTCTCGGAGGTCCACGAGCGAAGCTGATGCACCTCGCGCTCCGAGAGAGAGCGGGACATGAAGACGGTGTTGCGAGCAACCCACTGAGAGCTGGGCGTAAATGAATTCGGACGCGATTTAACGACGAGCGCCAATTAAAGTTTCACTCCGCGAGAGGAGTTTTCGCTTTCGCGTGTCGTGTCCGGCCGGGCTGATCGAGTAGCGGCGAGGCCGGTACATCGGCCGGTTAATCGCCGTTTGTCATCCGTCACGCTTTCGGGGTCCCGAGAAAAATCGACGGGATCGCGGCGATGCCGCGGACGGATGCTGCGCGCGGCAGGGGGACGTGGCGGGGAGGGGGGAGGACGACGGCTTTCCGGGCTATCAGTCTGCTCTTCAACGAGGCATATCAATCTCTTCGTCTATATATCCGAGTCGGCATCGCTCGTAAGGATTATCGTGGCTCGTCATTAGAGATCCGTGGAGGTCACACCTGGCGCCCCCAGCTACGGCCCTGACGTGGGTAGGTAGGTAGGTAAGGCTAATGGCCCGGCAGATGCGAATCATCGTCCATTCTTCCCGAATCTTCATAAATATCCGATCGATATGCGATGCTCTACGCCTGTGTGCGCGCACGTGTGTGTCCGTGCGCCACGCGCGCGCGTACGTACGTAAATGTGCCCACGCCCTAACGTTGCGATCCAGACCCTTCCACGGAGTTAACCCGTCCCGAGATCTTATTCGCGATGGTACTCGGAACTGTCTGAGTCGAAATTTTGCTTCCACATCGACCTCAGAAATTCCGTCGAACTCGAAGAACGCTATGTAGGAAATGTTGGTCTTACTTGAATACGGGTTAATGGTTACTCAATGCCATTCCCTCCATGCTGAATTGCCTTAAAAAGATCTCCAGGATTATCTAATGCTCGATTATCTCAAGATAGTTCTATTAAAATGTTAAGTATTAAACGATATATATTAAGTATATATATATATATATTTCTATATATATCTGAAAATATTTATGATCGATCCTGGGTGTCTCGTAAGACATACTAGCGCGTCGCTAACGATACGGGACGTAGAAGTTTGTTCCTATTTTCAAGATGACTTACGTAAGCACGAAGGCCTCTCAACGTGAGAAAGAAAAATCTCCCATTTCCGAAAACTCTCTCGGAAGTTGCGACTTCGACGGAAATGAGCGAGGGAAAATAAAAGGAGCCCCTTTACGGGCTAAATATCGGGTAATGGTCGGTGCAAATTTCAACGCCTGTCCCTGCGCTTCGTAAAGGAACCGTGATTACGCTGGTAATAGCGAGTGGCGAAACTCGTCAGCGAAAAATTCAAGGCGGATGGAGGTCGGGACATATCCGCTCGTTCGCGCTTCTGAGATTCCCCGCGCCGGTCGTATTTTCAATTTCGGCCGTTTCTCAGTTAGCCAGCTAGTTAGCCAGGTGTGGAACGGATTACACGGCGAAAATATGGCGGAACTTGGTAAACGGGTTAGCTCCGGCGCGCAGTAAAAAAGACTCGTCGAGGTAACGGCGCAATTCGGTGCGGCTTATCGACGCGGCTCTTACAAAATGGCTTTGCGTTGTTGTTGTTGTTGCTGCTGCCGTTGTGCACAGGTAGGTGGATGGGTGGTGGGTGGATAGGTAGGTAGACGTAAGACGTTTCTCCCTCGGGCGATTCTCTCCGATCGAAGTCACTTGCACGCAACAGGCGAAAAAGGAAGCGGCGAGTCCGTCGAGGAGGAAGTAGCTCGCTTGGCTCCTTCTGGCATGCCATGGCATAGCTTGGCATGGCTTGGCGTGGTGTGGCGTGGCCGAGTGAAAATAACAAGCGGAGAGAAAAGTTCGGGCGCGGGGTAGAATGTGCCATTACCAGCCGCCGCTGATCGTGCATTATCATCGATTAACTGTAATTGATCATTTAGCTGTCGGCTTAATTGACGCCGTACGTATACGGGATCTAAAGAGGCCATAGCGGCGCGCGTTGCTCGTCCGTTCGTTCCTTCCTCCGCTCCGGCTCGACTCTTCCTGATTAATAAAGCGACGTCAAAGAGCACAATTTGTGCAAATCGATTTATCGACGCGGCGAAACAAAACGGACGGGCCGGCCTCGCGCATCTGTCGATTATCTCCTCGCGCGGTCTTCTCTTCTCCTCTCGCGAGCGAACGAACGAGCGAGCGAGCGGACGAACGAGCGGTGTGTACATTACGAATAATTATCGCGTTAAATGCCGCATTAAAGCTCGCACACGCGTCTCTCGAGAACTATAAAGCACTATATACGAGGTCTATTAAAGCGAGATATCGCCGCGGTTATTTAAGTCCACGCGCTCGCGCGGCTCGCGCACGTCCGTGGGCGGCCCGGTGATAATCGAGACTCGGCAAGTCCGCGTGTCGATTTTTCGCGATCGCGCCTCGCGATCTTACGAGCGCCTCACGTCACGAAGTTCAGGGTGAATTCGTCACCGTTCCCGTAATTCGTCCGTGAGACGCGCGTGCGTCGATGTTAAAAGTATATCGAGTTTTATCAATTAGAGGGAGATCGTTATTTACAAGGAAAATCAGAGCGTTTTAACATAATAAAATTTATTTCTAACATTCGTATTTAGGAGGGCCGATACGGAAAAGGGGGTAGTGTTTCGTATGAATTCACACGGGAAAAAGTTATTATCAACTCAAGACTCATATTCTCACATATAAGCAAGAATATATCTTTAAACTGATACGATTTTCAGTTTATTTCTTTATGCAATATTTTTTCACCTCAATTCATAAAAATTGAATAATCAGAATATTATAACATTTTTGGTGGAAATTATGTAAAATTTCTTCGTGTAAGCAAGTATTGCTCTCTCGTCAGATTTAACTCATTGAGGACCAAAGACACGGATCAACATTAGTTTTCTAAGGAGGAAACGAAAAAATAAAGAGAGGCAAGTAAATGAAAACTCATTAAACGCCCAGAGAGTTTCTCTTTTTACTGGAAGTTCCGACCTCTTTAGAGACGAGGCAACATGCAAGTTATCCCGATATACCATGAACAACGATCTGGACTGCTCCCAGTCGCTGTTGTTCGACAGAACGTCGCCGATCGATCGTCGCTAGAACGACGACGACGACGACTCTGCACAGGAAAAGCTCTCTTTCGCGCAATTACCCGTCTCCTCGTTCTCGATGGCGCGCTACCGTCATTGAATATGTATATCGGGAAGTGCATTGGCCTTGGAGCGCCGCCAATAGATTAATAGCCGCGGAATGATGCTCGAGATTTCGCCGGTATATATCGCATTACGGGAAATGACGCGACGAAAATCGTCGAATGACTTCGCGAACGGTAGAACGGCATTCGAAGGGACGGACGAGCGACTGACGGAGGGAGAGACGGGAAGGACGGGGGGAGACAGGGGAGAGGGCCGCGAGGAGAATCCGGACGATATCTCGTATAATCACCCTTCCTCCTCTCTTTCTCCCTTTCTTTCGTTCGTTCATTCCTTCTTTCTTTCCTTCCTCCTCGCCGATCCTCTTTCTCCGCGTCGCCGCCCCGATCCTCGACGGGCATCCCTACCGGACAGACCTCACGCGTTTTCTTTATTTAACGATCGTGGGACAACGATCGACATCTCGCGCGCCGGGAATGGATTTCTAACGAACCCGTGACCCGCCTTCTGTACGAACGGGCGTTCCTTTGATTCCCGAGACGCACGTCATGGTCGTGTGCGCGCGCGTCGACCGAGCCTGCGATGAGCACCGGGCGGATTCGTTGCGTCGTACCTTCCTATTTTCAAGCACTTCGAATTACCCCATCATCTCTGTAAGTGGACGCGCGGGGGGGGGGG
>NW_014557287.1:733083-735121 GCF_001313825.1 Dinoponera quadriceps | reverse complement strand
GGGGGGGGGGGGATCAAACTGACCCACAGACGCATGAACGTATTTCTCCGTTTCGTCTTAGTCTGCGACATCGCGGCGGTAACTTGCCTCCGCCACTTACTCTCAGGTTCGACGTAGCGTCGGTAACACTCGAGAATCTCAGCTGTGAGCAGCACAGTTGTTTTACTCCTCAAAGAAGTCGCGCGCCCACTTACAAGTTAACCGCCTCGTTACGCGGCGCTTCTGTCACCGTTCCGCCGGAGAGACACTCCTCCGTAGATCTCGCGGTGTGTACTCGTGTGACTGTACTGCTCTCTCGCGAACGGACCTCGCGCGTCTCTTCTAGCCGGACACGGAGTGACCGCATGCGCGCTCCCCCCTCCCCCACCCACCGAGTGAAACCCGCGACGGCGATGACATCACCGCTCGCGTATAAACCCAGCAACAAATGTACAGCACCGTCTTTCGTTAATGATGATCTTGTTCACGATGACTGGCCGCTATTCCAGCGCGTCGGCAACCTGTCACACGATCGTCCATCCTCGCTAGATCCGACGTCGTAGCCGTAATACACGACGTAAAAGCGAAGCCTATACCGTGGGTGGTATCGGTTGGTGGTGGACAATGCCGAAGATCGGCGCGTTTTCCACGGGAGAAAGGAGAGAGGAGGAAGAGCGGAGACAGGATAGGCGAGCCTTCTTCCTTCCTTCTTTCTTCCTTCCATCCCTCCCTCCCTTCCTTCCTTCCTTCCTTCCTTCCGCTTCTGATCGCCGTCGATCCACCCTTACAGCGGATGCTTACGAAGCAGACGTCAAAACATTCGTGAAATATGAGGGTACGGCATGCGGAAGATCGATTCGCCGGCACCCTCGAGGATGAAGAGACGAGCGAAAGAGAAGGAGAGAGAGAGATAGAGAGAGAGAGAGAGAGAGGGGTGAGGGAGAGGTTCGCATTGTTAAAAGCCCGTAATAGATTATGCATTAAACGCGGCGCAGAATAGGAGCGATAGCGTAACAATGGATCAGCCACTTCTCGCTCCCCCGGGGACGCCGCGCGTCATCCTTCGATCCTGTGTGAAATCATTATTATCCGGGGAGAACGGCCGCGACACGACGCGCAACTTCGCGGACGGATCGGAAGGAGTACACCGCGGCCGCCGTCTAAGAGGGTCGATTATAATACCAAAGGCGCACAGGCGGCTCTTTAGCCGATTCGCGACGCCCTCGTCGCTCGTAATTCCGCCGATGTATTTTGACGTTTAAGATATTCATTCATGCAGATTCGATTCCGTCCGGGTAAATTGTCGCTCGAGAGGCTGCCGGCGCCTCGCCGTTACATCGGACGCGATGTGCTCACACAGATGTGGAGCCGTAATAGTTGCATTAACAATGTGCGTTGCGTACCTAAATATAGCGCGAGTGCTCGCGAGGATGACAAGCGTCCTCCGGTTTAAACGGACATTTTCATTAATAGATCGCTTTAAAAAGTAATGCTATTTGTTTACATGGAAATATATAATAACAATCAGAGATCTTATTTAAAGCGTAACTAAAAAACCACTTTTACCCCTTTTTCTCAGTTTAAGAACGAAAAAACAAACAAAAGGCACAAGTCGAGACATTCCAGTTATATCATCATTTGTCCTTATTTCGCAATTGATCAAGAAAAGGATAATAAATGATGCAACTAGGGTCTTGAAATCCCGAGTCGAAATTTTTACTCTAAATCTAATTCAGTTCTGCATTAAATATTCATAGATCTTCTATTGTGCTTCTTTAGTGCTACAAATGGGAACATATTTCCGTTTCCTCCCCTTGAAAGACTTAATGTAGAATTTAAAATTTCGATTCGGGATACCTCTTGTTGGATGATAACCGAGAGAAAGAAATATTTGGAGATAATAAGAAATCGTGATATTCACGTCGCGTGTGATTATCTAACATTTAATCGTGACGCATTTCAACTCAGTGATGTCGCGCGATACGCTCACTCGTTGCGAGAGTAATCTTCCGGTCCGAATTCCTCTCGATGAAATACGAGTGACACGGGGCGGGGGGGG
>NW_014557287.1:713701-733075 GCF_001313825.1 Dinoponera quadriceps | reverse complement strand
GGGGGGGGGGGGGGGGGGGGGAAGATCCCGTCGGATGCCGAGATCGCGCGCGATTTTTCTCTCATTCGGCGTTTTCGAGTTTCGCGAGCGACGAGACTTAAGTACCGGCGCGTTCTTTTGAAGTCCCGCGTCATTACGCCGTTCATCTTGCCGCGGAGCAACAATCAAGGCATTCCTGCATGCGAAATATTTTCGCGGGGTTACGGAGAGCATCCGCGCATCCCGATCAGAGCCCGCTCGCGGAGAGCGCGGATGCAAAAAACTTTATTGCCGCGAAACAAGAAATGCCACGGCCGGTCAACGACCGATCTCGTAACGGCGCTCTCCGCGCGTACATCGTCGCTTACGGGAGCGAATCCCGCGGATTCTCGTTCGCAGACCTCCGCGCGAAACTACCCCTGATCTCGATCTCGAAACCGAGTTTCCTCCAGGCAGCTGAACATTTCTCCCAATCAGAAGCTGCAATTTCTCGGAGACTCCGCGTTAAGGTCGGTCGTGTGCGAGCTTCTCAACCACACCCCGGCCGCATACCGCGCGAAATTTTCTCATTTCTCCGGTCCAGACGCGGCCGGAGAGTCGAATGTCGGACGAATTACCGGCCATTTCGTCGTCGTCTCGAGAGCGGAGCGAGCGCAAAAATAATGCATGTAATCTGCCCCATAAACCCGTTTGACCTCTCGTCCCGGGTATAACGTGTCTAACCCTAGCATTACCAAAATCTCCTCGACGGAACCGGGTGGGCGGACGGGGAGGATAGGGGTTGAGACGCGGTGATACGAGGAGGAAGAAAGAGGGAGAAGGAGAGGAGAAACGGGAGAACGCGGGAGAGAAAGAGAGGCGAGGCGGAATGAGAAAAAGAAAGGCCGAGCGAGGGGGAGCAGGGGGAGGGGGAGGGGAGGGAGAGAGGATCCGCCGCCGTCGCGCGATTACGAGGATTACGGCAAGACGACGTGACTCCATATGTGAGACATTACGCGAACGTGTAATTTCACTATTACGGCTAATCTGTTGACATTAGAGAACAGTCCGCCAAATTGTTGGGTCCCCGAATCGTAGAGCTCGCGCGCGGACTCGCCGCTCGTCCCGACCGCCATTATGTTAAACAGTTTAAACTATTCTAAACGGCCGAAACGACCACCGGCGCTCGGCCGGCCGCGACGACGATTATTCTAATCGTGTCTCTCGCGAGCCGCTTCTAGTAATCTGGTGTCTTGAAGGGGGCGGGCGCGACGAGGAGAGAGGAAGAGAGTCCCGACGGGAGTCCTAATCGCCCCGGGCGCTCTTCTCCGGCGCGACGATCGATTCGCGAGAGCGATCACGCGAAGACCGCGCTACCGATCTCGGCCGCGATCCACCGCTCACGCGTGCTCCTTCGCGAATTTCATCGTCGAATATTTATTATTCGCGCGCGTCGTTTAACGTGTTTTCGCTCGCTCGGCGCGGTTTAACGCCGACAGACTGAATTGATACGCGCTGATAGCGAGAGTGAAACGCGAGCGATGCGCTCGGCTTGTTCACTATTGGAAGGAGGCCCGTTCGAAAGAAACGGAGACTCGGCCAATAAATCAGCATCAGCAACAGCAATAGCCTTGATTAACTAATTCGAGCCAGCGACTTCCCGTCTCTTTCAGCCGACGCTGATTATATTTGTATACGGCTAAAGAGCGCTCAATTAATCGCCGTTAGAGACGCGACCTTTCGGAGAAAAGAAGATGGATAGACAGAGAGAGAGAGAGAGAGAGACGGGGTTTTGATTGATCCCACGATGCATGATTAATTCGCATCGACGACAACGCGACGCGTTCGCGTGAAATACTTCGCCTCTTCGACGGAGAAAGTCGCTTTCCCCGGTCGAGAAAAACGGCCGGTCCTTGGCATTTTCGCGGATCATCAATCAACGTGCCCGTCGCGATTTTTGACAATCGCCGATGCGTCAACGACTCGTTTTGTTCCCCGCTTCCTCGCGCATAATCGCGCTCACACACGCACGGCGACGGATTAACTCAGGTGCGGCTCGTCTACGGGGAAGCCAGTTACATTAAGAACGTATTCATCGCGGCTCCGTGAATATACAGGGTGTCCCTGATTAATCGCGTCTCCCTTCGGCAGCAGAACGAACGAGTTGGCTGGCTCTCGAGCCGAGTAACCACGCGGGAATTGTGTTTGCGATCCAAAGCGCTCTCTTTCCCCCACGCAACGAGCGATGGTCGTTAATTAGAAAAATTTATGTATGCACATGCGCAAAACTCGGTTTCAATTCTCGTCACACCGAATATCGGTGTTACTCTCGCAACTGTCGCTCGGAAATGAATTTCGCGATGAAACCATTAATGCACGCTGAATGACGCAACGGATTAAAATATATTGGAAGTAGGCGCATTAGGGATTTCGCGACGCGAAACGAACGCGTCGATACGCCGAGCCGGCGAGAAGGAAGGCAGCTCGTTCGAGCGGAAATTTATTGGCTGTTGAAATACTCAATGTCGAAAATTGAAAAGTGTGACAGGCCGCCCGCCCCGTCCGTCGTGTCGAAGAAGACTCGGCGAGGAATAATCGCCACGGAGCTCGTCGAAGGATCGAGGGAGGCGCGTTTGGTCAGGGACACCCTGTATTGTCAACCCGGCGACCGTTTTCATCCGGCCCCGCTGAAACTTCAAGGGGTTTTAATTGCGCGAAGGTCGCGCTCTTCTCAATCGTATCCGATGACTGTCGACAATCGGCAAGCGACAGCCTGAACGTCGTCGCGATGGCGGAGCGACAAGAGTGACGTAACGAGTCGACAACGAAGTCAGGGAGCGGGGGAGGGGAGGGAGCATCATCCACGGGGATCCACGTCGTGGATCGTCGCCGGTCTTGAATATATCGGCGCGCCGATGATCCACGACTCGCGTCGTGATCGTTTCGAAATGTCAATCCGCTGACGGCTCCTTCGCCTTAAGGTCTGTTTACACGATCTTCGGATCGTCGTATCGAGAAGAGGGACTCGCATCGAAATCATAATGTTGATTCGGTCAAGAGCAGCTTGTCGTCGAGGAGTGCACGCCGGCGAGTGCAAAGAAAACAAGATTGCGCTTAGAACAAATTTCTCACCGTCCTCCGTTGATCGCTCTCGCCGCGGCATTTCGACGCCCGGCGCCTTTGTCAAATCCCTAACATCGCGATGAGAAATCGCGACCACTCTCTCCCTCTCTACCCTTTCTTTTAAACACAAACGTCTCTCGAATTAAAATAGAGCGAACGCGATAAGCGGCGTTACTTCGGCCGATCAATTATAGTAATAAATAACTTCTTCCCCGGCGAGCGGTAACGAGCCGCCTTTAATTCAGCCTTCATTTCGCGCTTAACGTGCTTGCTCTCGCATTACGCTCACGTGACCGCTTATCGCGCTCGCCTCGTCGTTGCCCCGTTTCCAGCAACCTTGCTCTCGTATAAAAAAATTCTGTTAACTTCCTTGCAATTTGTAGACCGGTGATTAAAAATGAGTAACGGCGGTCGCGCGGCAATTTTTACGCACCTTCCTCTTCGGCAGGCCCATAATTCCTCGCGATTACGCGAAGCTGCGACCCGACGGTGAAACGGCACTCGTCGTCGTGCACCCGCCAACGACCACGTTAAACGACCACGTGGAGAGAGAGAGAGAGAGAGAGATCAGTCCGCTGCGACTGCTTCTCCGCGTCCCCCTCCCCGCCGAAATTACCGGATCTCACCGGCGTTCCGTGGATTACACACGAGCGCGACGGCGTAATTATCGGCGACTTTGCGACGTTTTCCACTCTCGCGATCGACGGCGATCGCACTCGCGCGAGACGTGTCATTAGCGGTGCAACGCGCGCACCGGACGATGATCGATGACCGGCGCGGATAAAGGAAGCCGGCGACAGAAACCGGCGATTTTCCGAGCGGCGGCGGAAGCTCGCTCGGAAAGCGCCCCGCCGATCGTTCGGGTTATCGGTTATCAATTATCCGATCGTTGGACTAAGTGCTCGCCGTTACCGGCAACACACACAGTGTGTCCTCGATGATTCTGTCGTTAAGCCGAGTGACTCGTGTGAGCGGGTATGTAACGGTGATATCTCGGCATCGCGCGTAAACATCGGTCTCGCCGGTGAGAAAGAGAGAGAGAGAGAGGGCGGGAGGGAGGGAGAGAGAGAGAGAAACAGGTTTGCGCGTCATTAATCCGACGATCGATGAGACGTATCCTTCGCAAATGCGAGTCGAGTGCCTCGTAGAGGAGACCCATCCCTCTCGAGAGAGACAGTGCGCGCACTCTCGGCACGACTGATTGCTATCGCGATTGAGAATCCTTCGGCTAAGTGGACGCGACGGCTACTCCTTGATCTCCCGCGTTTGATCAGTCGTCGATGACGAGTCGCATTACGCATTACTGTTTGCCCGGCGGATGTTGTGCGCCGCGTCGCGCGCTCCAAATGGTAATTTCGCGCGATTGATCGGATAGAACTCGCTCTTCTCGATTGCGAGCGTTCTTCCCCGGGCGGACGAACCGCGTCGGGTACGTGCGATCGAAAGAGAGAGAGAGAGATGACAATGAACGTCGTCAATGTCGGCGTAGGTACAAATTACAGGCGATCGTCGATGCGCCAACCGTCGAAATCGCCGTCCTCCACGGTGACAAGCCGACTGTCTTTCTCTCTTTCTCTTTTCTCCTTTCATCCAGCAGATACGACAACCAATGGCGTCCAACGCATCAACGCCGCGAGATTCCTCCGAAAATATTTCCAATTCTCATTATTATTCGCGCGCGCGTCAGCGTGTAAAAAGCGCGTTTTTACCCGACAATTACGATTCAATCGACACGGCGTCGAGTTATTCGACTAAATTTTATATTTCATTGCGCGAGCCATTTTTCAGCAATTTTATTTTTCCAAAGCCGACCAATCGAACCGCTCGCTCCCCATCTCGCGCGGATTCCACGGCGCGAAATTAATTGCGGCGGCATCGCCTCGATCGGCGTTTCGCGGTCGACGATTCGGACGGGAGGGCGGCTTTTTTTGCCGGGGAACTCGACATCGATCGCGGCCCCTTGCCTTCCACGCCGTTGCGAGCAAGGTGCGGAGAATAGACAGTGCGAGAGGAGAGTGTGAAGTGTGAAGACGGTTAGGGACTCGTTAGCTCGAATGATAAGTCGGAGCAATTTCACAGCTTGAAGCGCCGACAAAGCGAGGACGGGCAGATGCCACGGGAGAGCCCCGGAGAGAGAAAGGTTCTCTCTGGAACCTTATTCTTCGCCACCGTTCGAACGGAAACACTACCGACCGCGGATGGTTACGCGCCAGCGAGGAGGTCGCCGTCGCGGACCGCTCGTAATCGTAATTCGTCGCTCGCTGAAACAGCCGATAATGAGGCAGGGCGAAGAGCAGACCGGCGTTACTCTGTTTCATCGTTTAATAATCGAAACTGAGACTGGGATCTCGGCATATTTCTGCGATCGTACGTTGGTTTCACTTTCGGATTATCCTCGGCGATAATTGCAATTTATCCGACGCAAGTTAAGTGTTGACGCAGTGCTTTGATGTGTATTAATTCGTAAAAATTGTTGAATAATAGAAGAACGTAGTCGTATAGATCCTAAGACTCTCATTATGCAAGAAAAAATCCATCTTGCTTTTGCGACAGCCGAAATCGATTGTTCAAGTCTTGTTCGCGTCGTCCGAAGTATCGGGTTGCGCATTGGCGATGACGCAACTTTTCTTGAGGATGTTGGGATCGAAGGAGTTCTCATAGATCGATCAATGAATTTTCTCAATGCACCGCGCTTCTTCTCCAGCGAGGGACGGGAGGGGAGAGGGAGAAAGAGAGGGAGAGAGAAAAGCAGGAAACGCGAATATTTGTGCAGCTATTCCCATCTCGTCGATGTGGACCGAACCGAAAATCGGGCGAAAAAAATACGTATTTAATATCCGTATAATTTAAATATTGGATATCTCGCGCACGGTTCATATTTCATGGCAGTAACATGCATAAATTTTATATCTCGCCGCGACTGTGCGGAACCATTTTTACGATACGTTTATCGGGCGCAAGGAAAATGAGGTATGTTACCCGTCGGGGAAACTCGCAATTTTTAATTACACAAAGTAAAAAAACGCGCAGTCGTACAAAAATCCTCGCTTCCGCTGACAGGAATGATTAATCGCGAGTAAATATTAAAAAAGTGCGACAACGCGCAACGTGACAACGCGCCGATCGATCGTCGAGGATTGACTTCGCTTGAAAGTTGCTTTCATCGTTGTTTTATTCACCACGGAAGACGAGTCCGGACGACGACCGGACATCGCGAATGAAGCGGACTGAAAGTCGTGAAACAAGCGCGGCGTCGCGAACGAGAGAGAGAGACGGGGACCGATTAAATTCCGATCTAGCGAGGGGGATTTAATCTCGTACGCGGGCATACTACGCGAGAACGCCTTCTAACGTCCTGGGGCATGAAGACCCGTTAAAACGATCCTAGAAAAACTGGAAGTGACTCCGAGACCTCCTCGTAATTTCAATGGAAGTGTCTTCCGGGAGTCGGAGAGAGACGAACTCCTCGGTGGGAGAGACAGGGAGAGAAATACACGAAACGACGATGCAGCTGAGAGACAGAGAAAGCGGGAGAGGGGAAGGGGGGGGGGGAGATAGAGAAAGAGATCGAGAGAGGACGAAGCAAAGTGCAGATCGTACTCAACCTCCGGTTGCCAGGCAACGCGCTAATTAGCCCACCCAGCTCTTTGGAGTGGATACTCGACAGTACTCGGTAACCTCTATCTCTTTCTCCCTCGCTCTCTCCTCTCTTTCTCTCTCTCTGTCCGTTCTTGTCTCTACAGCCGCGTCTCGCGTCCTTCTCGCTTCACTCTTTCCTTCTCTCTCTCCTTCTGTCTCTCTTAACTATAGTGACATCGTGCCAGCGCGCGATCGTTAATATCGCGATTGCCATCGGTACCGTATCGGAATTCATAGCGAGATTCATTAACTTTTTTGCGGACGACGATTCGATGCGACATTCCTTCGGACCTTCCTTACGTTCGCGGAAAAACGCGCCGACGGACTCTGCTATTCCAACGAAATGAGTTATGTTCGCTATTCTAACGAGATGGACGATGACTACTCCGCTATCGTAGCTGTGATCGATAGGCAGGGCTAGTAATAGCCATGCGCGCACACGTTTAACAATAATGACGTATTTATGCGTACGTGCGAGAGCAAAGGGGCATATCGTAAATATTAAAAGCGATTTACCGATTCCCGAGTACGTCCAGCAACGAGTAATAGTTTCAAAGCGCAAAATTCCCTTCTACGGAGAAAATCGAACCGTAACGTTATTAAAGAGGGAGAGAGAGGGGAGGCACCATGCGATATGTCGCGCAAACGACGATGTTCCGTAAATATCGCACGGAGAAATTTGCGAACTATCAGTCAACCGTCTCGTTCATACGCAGGCACGCACATCAGCCGGACATTCCGTCGTTAAAATTGAATCGCGATGTCTTCGCAAGAGGCTTCGACGGGAGAGACACTTCGATCTCGCCATTGAACGCGTCGCCATTATCCACGATAGTAGTTCCCACGGTCAAGTGTTTCCGATAACATCCGCATAAAAAAGTTCTGACAGGCTCATTGCATAATACAGCGCGTCCACTGCGCGCGCGAGAGTGCATGCGTGTCGCGCGCGGACGCGCATATCCTTCCGTGGTGTGTCTCAAGCATCACGCGTGTTTCATCACACGCGCGAATGATTGGCATGATGAGTATAACGCAAGCGTATTTTCGCAAGGCAATTATGCCGCCGAATGGAAACGGTCACGCCTCATGACGGGTCGAAGGGACACTGTGCGAGCGAGGGGAGAGAGAGAGAGAGAGAGAGAACCGCGGGATATCTCGCATAAGTGCAGTGAGAATTTGTGTGCAAATTTGCGCAAACCGGAGCCTGTTCGTGTCTCAGCCGCGCGAAAACCGAGCAGAAGTCAGTTAATTAGTGAGCCGACTTGAGGGGGAAAAAAAGGTTCGGCTGAATCAACGTGACAATGCACGAACCAGACGCGTTTCGGTCGAGGGAAACAGAATTTCCGGCCCCAACGACATAAATTCGGTTCTTACAAAGCCAAACCCGGCTGTCTGTGTTTCCTCACGGAGAAGAATGATTTACCGGCACACAGGCAAATTTTATATCGTCCCCACAAAATCCGTCAGTCACTATATGGATGAGAAAATGATTTGTCGAGAACTGTTAATCGCCAGTCGCGTCGCCGCGTCGCGTTACTCGACGCTGAGAATTCGGCTTTAATTGATCCGGCATTAATCAGGACAACAGCGGAACAGGTAGAGGGGGACAATAATCGATACCGTAACGGTAATAGGCCGTCCCGCCACACCGGCACTCCGCGAGTATGTAATTACAAAGTGAACGGATCACGCGATAGATGGATCAATGTAGAGAGCGATCTCGGACGATTGAAACGATCACGATGAAGAAGGGACGAAGGCCGGGGGGAACGAAGATGATTCCGAGCTGGAGGACGGAGAGGAAGCCGCGCGAGAGAGAGAGAGAGAGAGAGAAGAAGCAAGAGAGGAGGGTCGGTTAAACCGGGTTAAAGCATCGCCCGAAGACAGAAGACGTATACGCGAGCAAGGAACGGTATGATCCCTCCTCTCGTCCCGCACGCGCGTCCTGTACCCTCGTCTTCGTCTTCAGGTACGTACAGGTGCGCCC
Source organism: Dinoponera quadriceps (assembly GCF_001313825.1). Classification (NCBI taxonomy): domain Eukaryota; kingdom Metazoa; phylum Arthropoda; class Insecta; order Hymenoptera; family Formicidae; genus Dinoponera; species Dinoponera quadriceps. The sequence goes on along the minus strand of NW_014557287.1, from coordinate 724,368 downwards.
GCGAGGAGCTAGCTCGTAAAGATGCAAATACACTCAGGATGGACTCGTCAGCGACTGTCAAAGTGCGATTGCGAAAGGGAGCGACGCGGCGGCCCTTCGCGCGCAGCCTTTCGCGAAAGAATATTGTGTTGCGGTCGGAAGATAAACAATGGACGCAGCCCTTCGCGTCCGGGAGGATGGGGAGGATCGTTCTTCCTTCTCTCCATCTCCTCCTTCGCCTCCTCCTCTTCCACCTCCCCATCCCCCTCCTCCCACAGCTGCTGCTGGCTTTCCTCGCTCCACCGACGCCTCGCTCGCATTTTCTGTTTGCTCGACAAATAAACCCTCCTCGAAGGGGCTCGCCGCCATCCCTCTCCGCCCCCGCTCGGCCCCTCGCCTGCTGATCGCCGTTCCGCCGCACTCGTCGTCATCGTCGCCGATAGAAGCACCATTTGACCGGTTCCCCGGGACGAAAACGTCCGTTCCGAGATCTCGAGGGAGGAGGAGGAGGCGTCTAGCGCGGTGTTGTCACGGCGCTCGCTGATACTTTGCCTCCATAGTCTTAATATGCTGTTTCCCGAGTCGACCGTCTTCCTGGGCGAGCTTTATTTAGGATTTGCAGGATAAATATAACACCTCGTGGAAGCCTAGCCTCCGCGCGCGCGCAGGTAAATAAATAAATCGGCGATTTCTCTCGAGGGGGGAAGGCCGCCGCCGTCGCGGTCACCCTTCGAGACGAACGAGAACGATCGAGAAGGATCCTCCCGACTCCACTTGGTGCACTCGCTCGCCCGGTAATCTGCCGGGTCAACGACGATTGTTGTTCTAAGGGCGTGAAACATGACAGGTGCACAATGAACCGTGCTGATGCTGCAGGTGACGTTGGAGGGGCCTAACGATGGCACACCGTGAAAGTCAGGAATCCCCGACGTCGCGACCGCAGCCCCCCCCCCCCCCACTTCTCTCTCTTTCTCCCGCAGCACGATGCGTGTGTTACGCGGGACAATTTGTGGGTCGTCGCGGGAACAAAGATTTCGGAGAAGCGCCGATTCATCGCACGCGCATTGTTGCTCGCCTGAGCGCCGTGCCGCTCGCCCCGGCATAATCGTCATATAATGCGACGCTGATGCGTGTCCTGTCCCCCCGCGCTTACCGGCGAGCACCTTCCTTCACGCGCTGTGTCCACTCGTAAAGCTATTTTGTATCCTTTCAGGTGGCGCGGTCGGACGCTTTCCGACACTTTCGCGCGTCCGCCAATCCCAGATTATTCCAAACACACGATTCGACCCGTATTCTCCTTCAACTTTTTTTATCGCGAATGACATTTCGGAAAACGGCCGATAGTCCTCTCGTATTCTCCGCTTTCCCGAAACTCTCCGGGTCGCCTTTCGTTCCCGGCGGTCTCCGTTCGCATTCGTCGATAACTCACGCGGTCGCTATTTCACGATTCGCAGTTTTCAATTTCCAATTAGTCGAATGTTTCGTTTTACATCTCCGCAACGAGATCTCGCTGAACTTTCTACGCACGCCTGAACACTAATACATCTGATCCTCGAGCCACTTGCAGACACTAATAAGGCGAAATGTCGAGTGAGAAAAAATGGACGGCAACATATTGCCATTCGACCCCGTTGCGATCCTCCGCGACGGAGAGGCCGCGCGACGTGTCAAAAGCGACGGCGATACAACGCGATGTACAAATGGGTGCGCGGGACCGCGAGATGCCTTATACGGTACAATGTTGGGGCGCGCGTACGCGACGTATCGCGAATGCGAACGGATGGCAATGATAATTAATCAACCTCAACGCCGCTGTTGTGGCGCCCTTAGCGCGCAGCCGGCGAGCGTGGTAATAACCGCGCGCCGGGCTGTGTGTGTGGTCCAGCGCGCCTCCGCGCTCCTTTCGTCCTGCCCGACCGAGCGATACGAGCCGTCCTTTGAACACGAGAGCACGCTGTGTCGCGCTCGGTCGTTGCCGCTGGTAGCGCGCACACCACCAGGCTTACGCGGACAATACCGCGCCTCGTATTGTCGCGAGCGAACATTCGGGAACCGTACCCGCTTTCTCTCTCTTCCTCTGCTTCAGATTATCGTCCTCTGCGATTTGCACCCTTTTTACACCCCGGTCATCCTATCATAGCGTTATTTCGACTCATTATTCAGATTCATTTTCATTCATCCATTCCTCCTTATAACATACTCATGTTCCGCCCATCCAATAATCGCATATTCACTCGTAATCATTTCCCTCTCATTCTCCTGTTATTATCTATTTTCTATTATTATCCATACTCGCGTAGCTGCGCGGATGCGTATTGCATTCGATCGATAGTTACACATCATTCCTCATTGTCTACTTGGTTCTAAGTTGTCACTCATGCACTCTCATCGTTATCTCTGTTATAAGTTACTTATACTCGAATTTTTCCTTTCATACTTTATTACGGTATTGTTCATAGCTTCAATTGTATTTTTTGTAAGCTCGTTATAGTATATCATAAGGAGCCCCGCCTCAGGGTTGAATAAATCTATCTACCTATCTCTTTCTTTCAGGCTTTATTTTCTTGTCTCGTTTCCTTGACTTATCTCGCCCTTTAGACCTATGTCGCTTATGGTGCTGCTTTTTTCATTCCTTTAGGTTTCGACAACATCTGGCTTCTTCGACTTCATCACGCTATTTAGGACTGCGGTGGGTAATGCGGAGTAATTTAACGCCGACTTATGATGAGCTTTAACAGGGAACGTAACTTCATGGCTTGAATTTGGAACATTTTCCTTGGTGTGTTGGGGTTGTGTCATGAATGTACAACTATTGACTACAATGGCGCTTCATTGAAGATGGTCGTAATTGACGAGCGAAACGTTAGAGAACTTTTTGCTTGCTTCCGTAAAAAGAATTTCTCGCAACTATCTCACTCGCGTAGGTTTCTTCGCGATGCAGGTTTGAGATGCCCGTGATGTTACTTCATCTTCAAAATCGCAGATGATATTTTCAGAGTTAATCTCCATGCCGTCGTTGTTCATTATTCATATTCAATACTTACGACGAATTATCTCACGTGTAATTTCACGCTCTCGGAGAAATCAAATTCGACGCTTTTTCTCACCCGCTCATTTTTCTACAGAAAGTCGAGGTCCGCATTGCCAGCGCGAAAGACCATGCGAAAATCTCGACGGCTAATCTGTTAATTACTTACGTCGCTTAGTCGCTCGGCTCGAGAGCGGCCACTCGCGGTGGCCTACCTCGTAAATGAGATACTCCGCGCTTTTACGACTCGCGTCGATCGTGAAAAGAAAAGGAGAGAGAGGGGGAGAGAGAGAGAGAGAGATTCGCCGTGTGGCAAGAACGGTACCGCTTCTCGTGCGGTGCGGCTTCTCTCGCAGCGACGCGGCGAGCCTAATTTTTAAACGCTACCGCCATGCTAATGCGCAATCCGTCCGGGAAGTATCGACGACCCGTCGACTTCGGCCGGTTCATTACGTTAAAAATGATACTGCAGGGCGTTAGCTGGTATTTACAGCTTTTATCGAACTTTAATCCAGGATAATCGCATAATTACCGTCGGCTATACGCCGAATCCGGAAGCGCGGCTTCTGCCGAACGTCGTCGAGCCGTAATCTCGGTGCGGCCGTAATGGGGCGAGTTTTTGTCACCGTTCGCCCCGACGATGTATCGTAATTCTATTTTAAGCCGCGGGGAGAATGCGACAAGAGCGAGAAAGAAAGAGGAAGAGATTCAACGACAAGAAGCGTGAGCGATGTTGACCGTCAGAACGAAGACGGGACGTCGCTCGACGTCAGGTCGAGGAACGAGCGAACATTTATTCGGATCGCCGCGCATAGAGAAATACATACTGCGTACAAGTAAATGTTACTTGCCTCAAGTATTTCGTAAGTTTATATATCGCAAATATAAGTTCATCACAAACATCAAATTTCAAGCTCAAAATATATTCTGAATCCTATTATAATTTTAATATTACAATCAAAAATATGAAATTAAAACGAACTTCGGCTTGCTTATCGAAATTAATCGAATTTAACGTTCCTACAACAAAGTTTATAATATTCCTGAAAAGAAAACAAATTCTTCTTTTGAGTAAATGATAATGAGCTTGTCTCAAATCAATGAGGAATATTTCAAGAAGATACATTTTAAGAAAATTTTTTATCAAAAAATATTCTATTATGGAAAAGGAAAAAAAACAACTTTTTATCGAAGATTATTTAAAAGAAGGAAAGTGAGTGATCGCTTTGCTTCACTTTCCTAGCAGAATCTTTTCCTCGGTGCGCTTTCAAAGAAGCGCAACATTCGAGAGCGAGATTCATGGGTGACGCCACGTGACCCAGCCGGAAACAGGACACTGTACTCGTTAGAGCGACGGGGTCGAATCGGAGAGACCGCGCGAAATGAAACAATAATCCGTCCGCAGGAAGGTTAAACGAGTTGTTTACGAGACACGAGATATTCCGCCACGCTCTGTACAAAGTATTCGGCATCGGCAGCGCTTTTTATCGCGCTAATTGTGCGCGTACGCGCACGAAGAACATTTAACTCCCTGGCCCCGTCATCATCCCCTGCATCGGCGGTGCAGCGGTGAAAATATTGTCGTGTAATATCGCCGTCAAGCCCGCACGCTGTGTATCACCTATCCGTCGTGCACCGCCCGTAATCTGTATTAATCCCGATACTCGTGAAATAACGACGATGATGCTAAAGATAATAAATACCGTGACGTTATTTCCGCGGCAACGTAATTGGCGCCACCCCGTAAAGTATGTAATTACAAACGATATACGTAGAGCCATCAAGAGGGAACGACGCGGCGGCTGCCACCACCGTTGCTGCCGTCGACAATATCAGATCGAGAAGAGTGGATACACTGTCCGGCCGTGTAATTGGGTCAACGATGCCCGGACGCGCATCGCCCGCGTTACGTTAAATTCGCCGCGCAAGAAGCGCAAAAGAAAGTCGCGGGAATCGATGGAAATAAAAAGCAAATAAGGGGACGGCAGCCTCGCCGTTTACGGCGGCTCTCATTGGCTTCTTACCTTAATTTCGTAACCTCAGCATGAGAGACCGAGTATAAATATTGTCGCGAAAAAGAGCGATCGCTCCGTTCCGCGTCTGTTTCCGTGAATCGCGCCGTCTCCGCCCTTCGCCGGCGGAGAATTTCGGAAAAAAGGGCGGCGTGCCGAATCGCCGAGCGCGCGACTCACCGTCCACGGCGTCTCTTATTTGTCACTCTACGACTTCATTAACATAAAAATCGCGGCAACCTCGGTTCCTTCTCATGGCGCATGGCTTTCGCGAGACGTGTGTTCCCTCCGCTGGGAAAAGAGAGAGAGGGGGGGAAAAAAGAGCACGGCGAATCGCCGCGCCCGAGGGTAATTGCTATTAAACGATCGAGGAGTAATCGAACGATCGGGCCGGCCGGTCGCGTCGGCCGATAAACCGGCCGTCTTTACGACGAGGACAATGACGATGCACCGGTGCGGCTGCGCAACGATGATCCGTGATGCGGAGATGCGAGATTCCGGTCGCCGGAGTCGCCGGCGAATTCAATTTGCGACCGGGTGAAAGGTGGTACCGTTCGAAATGCGAGTCGGGAGCACAGGTGGAAAAGGGAAAGGGCGGAGACGAGGAGCAGGGGAGGGGTAACAGCGAGAGATCGGCCGGTCGTAAAATTCCGCGCGACTAATTACCGGCTAGCATCGCGAGCATCGCGCGTGGACGCGGGAGCGCGCTCGGCCGGCGTTAATCGCGGGATAATTAATAGACGATCGTCGCTAATTGCGCGATCGGATCTGAGCCGATCCGAGCTGACGAAGCGTGAAGCCACGAGGGGCACCGTCGGCCGATTTTCTCTCCTTCGCGCGCGTCCTTTTCGCGCCCCGAATGTCGCGCGCGCGAGAAGCGGGCGTGACGTATGCTAATTGATCGCCGCGCGAGAGCCCGGCACAATCGAAGCGATGAGTAATGAACGGCGTGTTCGTTCGTTACCCGACGTGAGTACGACGGCGTGTGCGACGGCGCTCGTTGAATGGCACGCGATTGAATTTCCAGGCGGACGCTATCAATCGACCGTAACGTCTCTATGTCGCCAGCCGCGGCAAGGTGATCTCGCTCCTAAGATGTTATTACAGAAATATCGCGCGTTTAAATGCAATCTGTGCGTGTATCTACGTGGAGAACACGAACGGAGAGAGGGAGATGCGCGACGCCGAAAGAAAGGGAGAAAGAGAGACGTAGGAACGAAACGATACACCCCGACCGAGAAGAATGTCTGAGAAAGTAAGAAATATTTATTCACGGTGGAAGCACTAGATAGAATATTTATTCGCGTCGGTATACGTATTTTTACAGTGAGAAAAATTATATTCAAGTGAGAAATCCATTTTCTTCAATCTATAGCTTTGCATGTGATCGTTCATTCTGTGTAAATGGAAAAGTTCAGATTCAAGTAAACATGTCGTTAGTACCCGCCGAATAAATGTATTTTTCTTTTTTTTTTTTTCAGATATTTTCTCTCTCAGTGTGGTAATGAGGAATCGACGGCGGCCGACGACGAATAGGTCGCCATTAATAAAGAGAAGACCGCCGGTCGAATCACATTCTGCGCGTCGGCTCCACGGCATCGTCGCACAATACGGCCTTGATTTCTGAATGGTCTTAGCGCGCGCGGCATCGTCGTGCAGCGGCGTCCTACGCGATACGCGGACACCCGTCTCGGGTGATACCGTTCGAAGGCGGTGGGTCTCCGAGCGAAAGCGTGAGGAAAAGATTACAAAGAAGGAGGGAGAAAGAGAGACGCGTCAACGGGCCCGAGCGACTATAACGCGCCGGTCGGGGCCCAATGGCGGAATTTGCATGGGTGCAAACGCTTCTCCTTTCACGCCTCGTACGCCGGAATGACAGGCCCGCAATCTGCGCGTCCTCCCACACTACCGACGGCCTATTCCGCCTCTCCTCTTCCTCTCTCGCCCCCTTTATCTTTCGCTCGTTCCTCCCTGCCCGCCAAGAGACCCTCTTCGCTCGCCTCTTCCTTCCTCCTGTCATTTATCCCGGTATGCATCACTATGCCGCGCGTTTGCCCCGCGGCCACGACACGGCGACGGTCTTCGTGCCGGAGAGAAGGAAGAGAATAAGAAGATGGAGAGAGAGAACGAATGAACCGAAGAGGAGTGGACAGTGACTCTGAAACAACGTATCTAACGTATAATTTGCTTTCTGGAACCTTAAATTCCTTTTTCGCCTCGCGTTCCGGCCTGCCAACGTCGGACGTGCCGGTGAGGATGAAGCGTTCTCTTTTCGGACCGGAATGTCCCGAGAGTGTCGGTTGCTCCCTGCCTCTCTCTCTCTCTCTCTCGCCCTTTGCCCATGCACTCTACTTACGAGATTCCCGAAGGATACACGTGACGATCGCTCCCTTTCTCTCTTCCCACATTCTACCCGCAGTTGACGTTCCCCGCGCGATTCAACCGAATCCCCGCGGGCGCCGTGCGCTTTTCGCGCCCAGGTAGCCGCTCTCCGCGGGTGAATCTTCCGAGGGGGACACATCGGGTGTACCCCATGGTAGCGCACACTCGTTCTTATCGGTAACGTGACCGGGCGTAATGCACACATCGCGAGTGCAGGTGGTGTGTACGCGGGATCGCATTATCTGAAATGCACAGCTGCCGTCTCCCACACGGGTCCTCCCGCGGGCAAAAACAAAACTCCAAAGCGCGATACTACTCGCTCGCTCGTTCGTTCGTTCGTTCGCTCGCTCGCTCGCGTGAGCACACGTGTGGCATGTTAATACACAATAAGAAATTAAGAACGTCCGCCCCGGCGCCGCGCGTTTAATGCAGCCCGAAAACGCAGCCGTTGCCGCTGACGCTCGCCACCGTTGTCGGATGCAATCGCGGGCGGTGCACGCGGGAGGGCGGGGGGAAACGGTTAAAACTTGCTTGAGAATGGCGTCCGTTGTTTGCTCGATAAAAAATGACGCGAAATAATAACGCCCGCAATTTAGATCATCCGCCGTGAACTCGCACCGTGCGATTATTGTTTCCCGAACGAAGCGTCGCTCTCCTTGTTACGAGCGTCCTGAGGACACGCGTGTCCGATCCTTCGGAAGTCACGACCGTCCATTCGACGACGAGGACGCGAATGAACACCACGGCAGCCACATTCGTGACATTCTTGCGCCGAGATCGGGAATACCACACTGAGAAATCGGCTTGATCGCGTCAAGCGCGGAAAACGGGCGATCGAACGCGATTGTCTCTAAGAAGCAGAAATTTCGTTTCCTTCGGCCAAGTAGCGTTTTCCGATTTATGCAGCCAAACTGGTTTCTCAGTGTAGAAAATTTCGGGAATGTGCGCGCTGTTTACCGTTTACTGACGAGTCTTCGGCCTCGTGAAACGGAAGAAAGTTCTCTCGTAGGTAGCAAGCGGTCGATTGCTTGGGCAAATACCGCGGGTTTCGACTGCGAGAGCGCAGCATGATAATGGATCGGAGAACGATGTAGGGACAAAACGCGACCGCGTGATCGGGGCTATCATTTTGCCTGGACACACGGGCGACTCGCCGCGACTGGCGCTGGAAAAATCGCTGCTGGGCAAACAGAAGTTCGTTTAGCGGGTCAGGGGCCAGCTACCGGGCTCGTCAAACAAGCGAGCGATCGCGACAGTAAAGGGAGGCCTTGGTCGTTTCCGTGGTGCCGGTTTCGGCCAAGAATCTCCGGACGAGAGACAGAAAAACTGACACCCCAGCGGGCGGGAGAGGAACGGAAAGCGGAGAGGAACGAGGGAAAGGCAGAAAGAAAAAGGGAGAAAGGAAAGGAGAGAGAGAAAGAGAGAGAGAGAGAAAACGCGGTCGAAAAGGCAAGCCCGGGAGCCCGAGACACGTTAACGACCGGCCAGGTGTTAATTGCGGTGGCGGCGGCCTCGTCGTTTCTGGAGACGAGTCCGGGCACAAGCGTGGTAAAGACTTTCGCAAACACTCGGGTCCGCGTAGGTGCCGCGCGTGAGAGACGGAAAAACGCTCGAGACGCCTCTCCCTCCGCACTTACTCCGGAGCACGAGCTCGAGGAGCGACTCGACGATGAAAAATCGATCCTTCGATCTCGCCCCCGGAGCTCCGGAAAAGCCGATCGTCGCTGAAAGGACTCGTCACGTCGAGAACTGCAATCCCGCAGCTACGCTCGTTAATTTTTTTTTTCTTTCGCGCGAGGCAACTTTTGGAAGCTCTCTCTTTCTCGTTCTTTTCCGAGAGAGAAATTTCTTCGCGAGGAACGGTACATTTTCCGCAATTCGGCCCTCGTTTCCCGGGCGTAGGGTCCGCGAGGGAGCGGCGTGCTGCAGCGACAAAAGGAATCATCCGCCACCGGCATGAATATTCAAGGCGAGTTTTGCATTTATTAAAACAACACGAGGAGACCCTTTATTCCTCGCGCTCGCATAATTACAATGTCTATCTGTATACATCTCTGCTTTTACGGGCAGATGCGTCGTCGTGTTTTCGGAGACCGGCCCCCCGAGTAATTTCCTCTCTGTGCCCTCTTTACAGGAACATAATAAATTCCACGTTGACAACCATCGCCTCCTTCTCGCGATTCCGCCTAATTCACGAAGTATCGTACAACTCCGGCCGAATAGCCGGGAGAGATGCACGCGATAAGGAATATGAATTTCCGCTGGAGAAGAAAGTATGACGTAAACTGCGGAATTAAATAGTTCAATGCGGTCTCTCTCGGAGATACGAGAGAGCGCCTGTGCCGAGATCGCTGGGGTTAACAAAGTATGGGTTTATCAATCCGGTGGAAGCACGTAACGCAAGTGAGAGACGACGAGAGAAGTATAAATTATACCGCAAACAGCGGCTAATTGTCGGAAATTAGTAAAGATACGAAATATAACGGACCGATAAATAAGCGGAACGGCCGCCGAGCGCGCTCGGACGGAGAGAGAGAGAGAGAGGGAGCACGGAGGAAATTTCTCGCGCGGGGAGAAAAATGACCCTTCGCCGTTTTACGACGAAGCGCAACAGCGGGACTTAGGAAATAATCCGCGTTATAGCTTTCGCTGCCGCGGTTTAATCGCCGCCGGGACACACCTATGTGCCGCAACCGTGAGAGCGTGTGTGTACGCGCGCCCTCTCTCTCTTCCTCTCGCGCGCGAGTCCGCGTTACGATATTATGACTCAGAGATCATCGATGCGATTCTAATCTCGATATTTATTTTGCCTCCTGCGCGCAGCTTTATAGAAATAAACTCGCGGGCCACGCAATATCTCCGCGCGCGAGCTTACGTGGAAACCGCCGGGGCTCTCCTCCATCCCTACGACGTTCTCGCTCCTTCGTCACACACTTGCGCAAGAAGCCGCGGCCATCGCGCGCCGACTCACAATGTTACGCCTGAGAAATCGCAGGCGATCGCGCGGTATTTGTATTAATCCGCGAAATGTCAGGGCTCTCGGGAGTCCCACGAGCCGTCGTCGGGCGACGTCCCCGTCGGATTCGCCGGGCTCTTCGCCGCCGAGGTCTCCACGAATATTGGTCGAAAGCGCGAGAACAAGTAACAATTGATGAAACTTTTCGAACGGCGAGAAAGAAAGAAAAAAAAAACAGGAGGAGAAAAATACAGCGGAGAGATGAAATTTATGAGGCGTGTGCACATGACGTGCGGGGCGGGGGGGGGGG
>NW_014557287.1:692825-713696 GCF_001313825.1 Dinoponera quadriceps | reverse complement strand
GGGGGGGGGGGGGGGGGCCCTTCGAGGCCCCCAAGCAGGCGCGCCCATCGTGTGCTCGCGCGATGATTCGACGCTGCTGCTGCACGGTATCGAAGGATTAATAAAGTGCGCTCGGGTTTATTGCGCGACTGGCTTCGATTCCGCGCTGTTTGACGGGGCCACGCCGGGCGGTGGTGTGGCGATACTGATGGTAGTGGTAGTAGTGCGGCGCGGTGGTGTTGCTGCTGGTGGCGGCGCGGCTCTGCCGCATTTCCCGGCTGCGTGAGAACGCGGTCCGCGTCGATCGGGCCGCACGACGATACCACCGGGCGAAACGCTCGTAAGAGAGAAAGATGGAAAGAGTAGCGAGCGAGAGAAAGAGAGAGAGAGAGACAGAGAGAAAGCCGCGCGCACGCATACTCGAGCGCTCGAGCGCGAAGTGCCAGCCGGCGCGCGCGCGCGCGCGATGCAAGCAGGAGGCGCGTTGCAGGTAGCCGCGGAGAATCGGCTCTGGTAAGGAACGTATGACGGGGCCGATGCCGATGCGGTAATTATCTCGGGAGCAGAGGAGTCGTGCGAGCCTGGCCTGGCTCGGTTCGCGGCTCGAACGAGCGAGTGAGCTGGCCGGTCTGCCCAGGTGCTCGAGTGCACCTAATTACGAGCAAGAACACTAAACTGCAATTAACAAGCCTGCCCGGCCGTGCCATTTTGTCTTATTGCCCCTCGCCGAGGAGCGTAGCGCGGCTACGTTCGTTCTTTTCAGTAGGTCCCGACGTGCCCGCGCGCAGCCTTCGTCTTCCTCCGCGCACCGACGGTCGACTGACCCCTGCTGCTGCCTCGGATCGGCAGGAAATCAAGCGGCCGTCGATGCGTCGGAAACTTCGCGGCCGGATCCGTACGTGACGGGAATTTATGGCGCGAGTTACTCCGCGCACACTCGGGCGACTCACGTTCTCCCGGATTACCCTGGTGAGAGGAAAGAGAGAGAGAGGGAGGGAGGAGGTTGCCTCGCCGGGGAATGAAATAAGCGCTCGTTAATTCGTAATCGCCGTTGCATTACCGATGTGAACCTTTGGCGTCCGAAGAGAGAGAAAAACTCCCGAGCATAGTTTATACTTGGTTTTTACCTGTTCCGCATCATCTTAAGCTTCGTCTCCGCACACTCGGAGGAAGAATTCGCCATAGGGGCTAAAATCTAGCTGTCGCTCTAACTTCGCTTCCACACGGAGATAAATAATCTGCTGGCGCGGCAATGTAGGTAAACACCGGTTTGTTTCAAGCAGCGGATCGACATGAACGGATTCGCTCAGCGAGATATTTTCCATCCGCGACGAAACTATTTTTCCTCTAATTGCAAACAATACGCTAATTTCGCCAGCGAAATTTCTCCGCTGTCGCAACGAGTATACAGTAGCGCAACGATGATTTCGCTACAACGGCAAGATTACTTTTCTCCGTGGAGGCGAATTCTCATTCTCTGAGTGTAACTTGAGGGATAAAAACGACCAGGGGGTTGAAAAACGTCGTTCCGAGCCTTTCTCGAATCGTTCGCAACAGAACTGCGGCACTTTCGAAAACCGGCGGGGAGGTAGATCCGACATTCTTTCGAATGCTTCGGAACAGTCGGCGGCATTGGAAAGAGCATCGCTCGTGTTAAATCTTGATTTCATTAGATCCAATCGTTGAGCTTCTCTCTCATTAAATGGCTCGGAAACGGCTCGTTGAAAGGGCTGCCCGCGACTCGTGCGTCGGCCGAGTTCGCGTGAAATTGTAGCTCGCGGTGGTCGGGGCCTTCCAGGAACCGAAGGTCTAATATTCCGCCGGTGTACACGCGGGTGTACACGATCGTTTCCGCTTCCACGGTAAAAGGTAAATCGCGATACGGCCATTGTTCGCGGTGTCGGCTGAACAACGAGAGAAAAAAAAAAAGCACACCTCAGATAAGATACAGCTCGCGCCTGATGCAGGTGCGAGCTCCGCGGCGCGTTCCTAAACATCTTACTCTATCGGGCCGATCGAGTAGCGTAAAGCCACATTAATTTCCACCCACAGAGGCAAAAGGTGATCCGAGGTCGGCCACGCAATAAAGTGCTCATTAAAACCGTTTCTCCGCTCGTTACCCCGACAATCGCATTGTACTTTCGATCCGTTCGCCTCTAATCCTTCCATCACGCCCGAATCATAACTCGATTCGCAAATGACAGCCGCGATCGATTTGCTCCGCGAGCGCAATGCCGTTCGTTCAGACCTTAGGGCTACCAGTACGCAGGAACGATTGCCAATCCCGTGCGCAAAAGAACACTGTTCTCTTTACTTGCGCATTATTATCGGGTCACGTGAAGAGAGCTAATTCCCCACCCGTAACGCGTATTACGCACTCGACAGGACGTGAAGCTTTCAACGCGCTCGCGAATTATCGCCACTTAAGGTGGGTACACAGTAAAAATTTCATGTTAAAAACGGCCCACCGAAATTTGGCGTTACTTTAACATAAGGAATATGATAAAAAGTGTACAAATGTGTGTTAAGAAATATACAAACATAATTGCCAGCATATGTTGACAGAGTGTGTTAATTTAATGTTATACTTGTGCACTTTTTAACACTTACCACGTGTTAAGGTAACACAGAATTTCTATGGATCGTTTTTAACAGAAAATTTTTCACCGTGTAATACGCTGAGCGAACGAACAACGAATATGTAATAGGAATGTTCGCGTCTAAATGCGCACAAATTTACCTTGATAAACCCTCCTTATGAGAGCAAATCGGCTTGAAGCGTCCTATTTGAATTCGTAATAGCGTACATATTTTCTAAATTATAATAACAAAAATTCGTATTCACTGTTCGTTCAGTGTACATTCAGCTTTAGGCGACTCGCCGCCTCGGGATGACTAATTCGACGGTTCCGGGTAAACTCTCAATTCAACGGATCGAAGTACTGCCTTTTTTCGGCCTCTTCCAAGCGAATCCTCGTCTGCATACATTCTCTATCTCTCTCTCACTCTCTCTGTCTCCCCAACTACGAGCGTCACCTTGAATTTTCGACGGCGCTTCCGACAAGCGCGCTTGTCACGTGTCGCGAGACGCTGGCTGATTGATCGATGGTGAAAACAACAGGAAGGAACGATGGTGCTTTTTTTTCTCCTTTCTACCGCCGAGGACACGATCTACGCTCCCAGAAGGCAGCGCGAAGACGCGAGGAGGTCGGCAAAGAGGCGACGTTCGGCGCGATGGAGCCTCGGCCGGACTAATTACCGGACGTTGTGCCACTTACTCCATCGAGGACCGAAATCGTAATAGTCCCTCTCCGAGAAAGAGGTGGGCACACACACTCTCTCTCTCTCTCTTGTGTGCCAGCGGTCGTTATACGATAATCATCACGGTAGCCGGATAGGTACGCGTGTCTTCGCCGCTGGGCCGAATGGCCGCCACTTTCCTGAATGAAGCGTGAAACGATTACGCGACTACCAGCGTCGCGACAATACACGACCGGCAGCCGGGAATAATGATCTACCGCCGCGAGACGCGTACAACTACACTACACTCGGGAGTTTCGGTCCTCAAAGCGCTGGCTAATGCCGAGGCTTTATGACGAAATCACTTACGATCGCTAAGGTAGCGCGGGTCGTTGAGTCGAGTGGACGGACCTTGCGGGACAACTCGAAACGCGCTTTGTCGCCTCGAGAAGTAACATTGAAGTTTCCTTCCTCTTCTTCCTCTCCTTCTCGAAGTCAAACAAGGGAATAGGAGGAACCAAGGCCGCATTTTCACGTCGAGCCCGAAGACACGTATCGCGCGACCGCTCTCACGCTTCACGCTCGTACGTTCGCCAAGCATCACGAGGGAAAGAACGAAATGTTATCGGAAACGCGCGATGATACGTGTTCGGAGTAATCACGGGATATGCATTCAGTATGCTCGCGACGACCGGACGACGATCGACGTTCTCAGGCCGGCAATTTAGCCGCGCCGGCATTACTCTTCGCGCGTCCCTTCGGCAAACGGGACAGAGTCTAATTGCGTCGAGCTGCAGGAAAAAATTTGACGTCGCTCGTTAAGCGTCTCCGCGGCCCCTCTCATCCTCCAACTTCGCTCCCCCCCGGGCGGTCGTCAGTCGATCGCTCGCGCTTCTTCGACGGGGGTTGGAAGACGCCTTTCCATCTCGATAAACCGCACTTTCCCTCCCGTCCTATCGATAATTACTCGCCCTATCGTAAAGTTTTCAAAAACAATTCCGTTCGCGTAACTGAAAGTTGTCTGGAGATCAGACGAAAACTCGGTTGTACACAGAATTACTTAATTAAGCGTAAAATGGCTCTAAATTTCAGAGAGTACTTATTAGAATCATATACATGATGCTTCTTTTTTTATCTCTTGAAAAAGCTTAATAGCTTAAACATTCGCCGTTTGAAACGCATACCGCGCATATCGATCTCTCGCGACGCGAACGAAAGTTCAGAAGAGCGCGATTTTATCCGATCTCTCGAGGAGAGACAGCGGCATTATCGCGAATTTCGCGCGCGTAGAAAAAGCTGACATCGCGGTTGCGCCGCAGTCACCCACTCGGCTGCTTTACTCGGATTTATCGTAATATAATATGTCCGTGGCTTTCAGACAATTGCCGCGGGAGCATTCGCTGAACAGTAGCTAATTACGGCCTGTATAACGCGTACGTTCTCTATTAGCATATACGCCCATTCACGCACACGCTCGCTGGTGGACGAATGCTCACGTGAAATCCGCTAGACCGTACCACCGTATGCCGCTAATTTATTCTAATATGCGGGTTGTCTCTCGTAAGAACGTCTGGAGGCTACGCGCGCGCCTTGATGAAAAGTTCGCGAGATATTTATCGGTTGCCCGCTCAGTGTCGCAAGAATGTCCCGTCACCGTTAATGCCACACGTTACCACCGCGAATTCCCATATAGTGCTAACTGATTTCTGAGTACCCCCGAGTCGAAATTGGTTTCGCATTAACCCTGCGAATTCCGGCCGGCTCGAAAAACCAGATAGTTATCGTTGTCCTTTTCCCTCTGACGCTCAGACAGAGGACTTATTTGAGAATGATTTAATATTCAACTATCTCTCAACAGTCAACCTATATTTAATCTTTTTCACAATCTCAATAAGCAGCATATTAATTATGCAACTTACTCGGCTGCAGGTAGAATATGTGTATGTTTGTATGTGTGTGTGTATATAATAAGCACATATTAAATAATTAATATGAATAAATAACAGGGATCAGTAGGCGAAATAACAGGCAAACTTTCCATTTCCGCAATCTAAGCCTTTATAAGCCTTTGTCCGGTACGTAATTATCAACTATTTCCATTCCTGTATCTCCCTCCTCCTGGCTGCTGCGGTGCGAGAGATCCCACCGAGATATTTCCCACGCCAATCAAAACATAACAAGAGAAAGATTACGAAGGTGGAAATGTCCTCGCGTAGAGAGCGCGGCGCGAATTCACCCTCTTCTGCTTCTCGAGGACGACGCGCTTCGCGTCGGCGATCGAGGAGGCTCCTCGACGACGGAGACCCCGGGAATCCGCGGATATATCCTTTCCGGCGGCATCGCGTGTCGACGGGATCCCATGACCGAGAAGCCCGCTCGGCGTTGCACGTAATAGATACCGCGAAAGGTCGCGAAGCGTGCGTGCGTGCCTTTTCCGACGAATCTGTCCGCGCTAACGAATAGGAGTACCACGCCCTGCGTGGTCGGCCGGAGTACACGGAGGTACACCTGCGCCGCAGCAGCTCGTTAAAGACAAACGCCGATTCTGGCCCCGCGGGGCCCTCCACCTTTCTGCGTAGGCGGCCACGATGGATATGGATATATCGGCTCTGTTGCAACGCGCGAACGATCCTCGCGATGACCCTCCTTCCTACCCGCTTCCCTAAGTATCGTCGCTGCGCCTCTCGTCACGCGAAATTCCCCGAAGTGTTGCAACGCTACCTCCCGCGCGGAAATTTTCACAGAAATATCATATAAAATAGAAGCCAACAGGAATCTTCACGTTGGGAGTGACCGAAACAATATTTACCTGCACTTGGAGTCGTACGTTTGAAACGTTACACTTCGGAACAAAACCTGCGTGGATATCCCAACTAGAATGTACAATTATTTTGAGAAATTGCGGATCGAGTCCCAATTAGATCCCAAGAAATGTTCTAATTAACGTTGGAAGGAAACATCCGCCGTGATCAGATATCGTCAACGGCGATAACGTCCCGTCAACGGGCGGCCAAACGAAATCTCAGCCGGATGGAGAACGGAAAACAGTCGCGGATAGTTATCTGAAAGAGAAAGACGCGTCGGACTAGCCGAGCGCACAGGAGTTGCTCGCTCCTCCAAGCGTCTGCCCGCTTTTTACTCGGATGGTGATATATTACGACAGGCTCAGCGTTGAATGATAATGGGCGTTGAACCTGCATAGAGGTTAACGACAACGAGAGAGGCGCTATTATTGTTCTGTATAGAGCGCGAACGCGGATGCGTTTGCCCGAGCGAAAACAAGGCGGAAAGTCCGCGGTGTTCGCGCTACAGCTGAGCTGCGCTTCGCTGTTGGCGAACTGGAGAAGAGACGCGCGACCGATACATATCTACCGTTAGATTCGGTCGTAAATCGGGGAACGGCGCGCGTTTATCCGCGCGGCGGGATTCCGAGGCGGATTAGGAAATTAATCGCGAGTAAAGAGAAGTCGCGGAGTCAATGGGGGAAAGCGTCATTAGCCGGCTATCGTCGACCCCGTTAGGCTGGAACACGCCCAGACCTTTCCTCGGCGCGGCCGCCGTCTGGCCGCGCCAGGTGCTTTATTACGCTAAATACCACGTCGATTCGAAGAACGCGAGAGCCGGGCGCACTTGATTAAACTCACCGTACGATTCGCTTTTTCTCTTTCCGCTCTTCTCTCTCTCTCTCGTAGGCATCGCGCATCGGTTTAACGATACGCGTGCGATATCGCGGCCAACTAAGTCCAAGTAGGTTATCGCCGACCTACCTATCTGCCTACCTGCCTGCCTAACTATTTACCCCGCGACTGTTTATTTAATTTCATCGCGAGCACCGATCGTCCGCGCTCGCGTACTAAATTATCCGCGATTTTTCAGGAGAACGCGCCACGACGCCGGGAATACACGCGAGGAGGCTTCGTTAACAGTCCCATCGCCAATTAGCGTTGCTCGCGCGAACGATACCGCGCGGCGAGTTTTCGTAGGAAATCGCGCCGGCGACCGGCGGCTAAACCGAGAAAGAGAGATCCCCCCGCTCGGTAATTGATATTTAGGACATTACTCTCGGAAGAGCGCAGCGAGAGGAACGGAGACAGGGACAGTGAAAGGGAGAAGGAAGGACGCGTAACGAGCGTAACTGTACCTCCCAATGAGCGTAACTTGAAGATTATACGAGAGAGCTAGTGGAGCGGCTTCCAGAGACACTCGCGCGAACGACCGGAGAACGCGCTTCCGCGTGTCCCAAGGAAGATTAAGCGACGACGATCTCGTCGTCGCGCTACGCCAAAGGACGAAGATGGAACAGGGCAAGCGGGGGCAAGCTGGCTAATTTCATTATTTCCCCTATTTTCCAACAGAAATTACAGAATCGAGCAAGCTGAGATTTCAAGCATGTCAGAGATGGTTATGAAATGAAATGAAATCTCTACTCGCTCGACTCTGTAATCTGTTAGAAAACAATCGAGAAATAATCAATTAGCCAGCTTATCCCTTTAGCCAATTTGCCCCGATCTCCCTTATCGGCAGGAGTGAATCTTCGCCGTCACCACGCAATAGTTCGATCGAACTCGAGAGACTGAATTGTCGTTTCCGGCGTCTGGGATCATCGTTGTCGATTGAAACGCGATACAAATCGCGGTGCCAATAATCAGCATGCTTCCGTCGCAACGACGAGAAGTGGGGAGGGGGAGGACACTCGTCCGATTTTTCAGCCGCCCTCTTTCTTATGACAGGCAGGCGTCAAATGGTGTGTCCCGCAAGAACGCAAACGTTTCGATAGTCCAATAAAAGTTTACAAACTCCCATCCTCGCGTTCTCTCTCTCTCTTTCTCTTTCTCCCTACCTTTCTTTCTTCAAGCACCATCGATACCGGACGAAATCGAGTTGGAAGGGCCGCCGCCGGAGGAAAGTGCCGGGCAATAAAGGACTCAGAACCCTCGTCGTGGAAGAGCTTACACGCAGCGCAAATATAAATCGAGGCTCGTTCCGGCGGCTCGAGAATCGAGATCGAGAATTCGCGCGACTATCGTCGTCGTCGTCGTCATCGTCGGTGCTCGGTGTCGTTCGCACGATTGCCAGTGATTATGCTAATGCGCCGCACAGCGCGTGTCGCTCTGCCGCGAACGCGGCTGCAATTTGCGTCGTCGAGTCGGGTTTTTCTGCCGGATGCTCGGCAGCGCTGTACGCGGTATTCCGAGCTCTCGGTGCTTCCTCCTTTTATAACCTGCGAATTCCACGGTCGATTTTGCAATTCGTCCACCTCCGAAAACCTAACACCGAGTCAACCCGACAATTTCTTTTTTTTTTTTCGACACAGTAGTCATTACAGACGATTGTTTGATGTCCAAAATTAGACGTTGGTGTGTGGACGAGGAAAAACAATACTGTTGAATCAATCGAATTTCCAATAGCACGCGTAACTGAAAGCAAATCTTCTCAATTCGATAGCGATATCATTGACTAATATTTTAATTATTAAAACAATACACACATAACGTAGTAGTTTTGATGACATTTTTCAGTGAATCAAGAAGATTTACCCCAATTATGCCGCTGTTGGAAATCAAACATAAAAAGATTTTATCTTGAAATTAGCGAATCTTCGTGAAATTCCTTACGTTCTACGGATCCTTGCGAATTCGACGTCTCTATTTATCTGTCTATCTATACCTGGCTTCGTCGGTTAAACTTGTCGGTGAAATCCGCGACACCCCGTATATTGAATTTTATAGCGCAAAAATGAGAAGTCGATTGAATCGCACGTGATTTTCTCGCGTCGCGCGCGCTTTCCTACTCGCGCTCTTCCGCCCGTGTGTAATTATCGTCATCTAGCGGAACGAGGAGGCCCGAAGGACTTCGTTCGAGGAGACACAACACGACACTTCGACTTCACGGCCTTCGCCGTAATTTTTTGCACCGGGCACACGCGCGTACGATCACACGGACGAGACGTGGATCGATCTAATCGCACGCTGCCGAGAAAAATTGCGATATAGGTATCCACGACTTCCGCGACTTCTGTAAATCATCATGTGTGCATAATGTTCTTATCTAATCGAGATATTATTCTTTTACAGACGGAGTCTCTCTCTCCTCCGTCTTGGATAACATCAAAGTGTCGTTTCGTTCGAAATACATCACGCGACAAAATTGCCCCACGATTAATAAATTAAATATTTTCGAACGTGAAAAAAATGGAGGTAAATGGAGGTTCGATCATTCGAACATTAAAATTAGTTTCTCGTGAAAATAAGTTTAATTCTTTTTACTTGCATTCATCTAGGTATCAAATGTTTCATATCATTAATTATATAAATTGATATTTAAATCTAATTAAGAAGCAAAATAATCACGCGCTAAGGAAATTAAACTTGAATTTTACGAGAAGCAAATCGAGACGTTTGGTCAAGTAATGCATAACCCGCCCAAAATATAAGGTTCCAAGGTCCCTCACATGTTATAAATAAAATCACGGTCTCAGTCTCGGCGCACCTCTCTCTCTTTCTCTCTCTCTCTCTGGTTTCTCTCTCGAGTTCCTTCCCAGCACCACCGACGACGGCGCGATATAAACGTCGGGACGTCAATACCGGCATTACCGTATCCGCCGATTTGTGCACGCAGTTTCTCCCGTAAAAGGACCAAAAGGGACGGGCTGAGGGGTGGGGGAGGAGGGGGGCGAGGGCATAAAACAAGCCGTCCTCCACCCCAGCCGCCAGACCGTAGGGCCGACGCGAAACAATGAACTCTGTAATTTTCTCGAGCGACGACGTTCCAACCGAGACCCTTTTCACGCGCCACCATAGCCCTGGGCTTCCAGTTTTCTGCCCAGATGAGAGAGAAAGAGAAAGCGCGAGGGAGAGAGAGAGAGAAAGGGAGGGGTGAGGGGGGGAGGTGGTGAAAGAGAACAAGAGAGAGAGAGAGAGAGAGCTTCCACGTCGATCGCGACGGGAATTGAGCGATCAAGTCTCGATGCGAAGTCGTCGATTCCCGGCGCAACGATCGACTTGGACGAAATGTATCCGTGCGATCGGATGATCGGCTTCCGCCTTGACTTCCATTTCCTGCTGCTATTTTTCTCCGATCGCCGAGTCTCGTTCACATTAGCATTCTTAAGTATCTCGAGTATACACCGGCGAGATGCCGCGTCAAGAACGACATTACGGATGTGTTCACGTATTTTACTGAGGGCGAAATTGCCGCGTTAAAGCGGATAGCCAATTTCTCCCATTTTTCCCCCGTCTGCCGTATTTCTTCCTTTCTTTTTTTATTTCCCATAGGCCGGTATATTTCAAATATCGTCCTTTCGTTAATCGATACGTCGATCGTCGAGCGAATGTCTGCGCGGTACGTCCTGCGGGAGCTCCGGGCGTCGTATAATGAATTGCGCTCGTCCGCGATGTGTGCCGTTGGTATTACGTCAATAAATCTATTCGGAAAATCCGCCTCTTTTTAATTCGGTGAAATCATTCGCGAAGCGCGCTCGTCGATCGTCCTCGGCGCTCGCCCGTTATCGAATCCTCGTTTCGCCGACCTTCGTATAATTGATTCTATTCAGAAGCGCGTTCGCGAACGCGCCTCTGCGAATCTAGCCGGCTATTTGCGAATAATCATGTATTCAATTTGCGCCACCGACGGAGTGACGTTCTATTGAATAACAGAGCCGTGGCTTCATCACGAGCCGAATGTTTTCTTATAACAAAAATCGCGTCTCTCACCGTTGGAATACGTACGTGGGGTTTTTTTTTTTTAAGTATTCGACGAAACAATCGTGTGGCAAAGTCACACAATTCGCCCACGATTCGATCGTACATTGCGATACCGTTAACACACGCTGAATGCCGTGACGGTAACGTGAGCATTCTAATACTACCGCGTCTCATTAAATTACGTATGGAGTATGTTTAATCGCGTTTAAAAAATCGCTTTCGTGGCCGATAGAGAGCCAATGGGACGATATAAAAGCATGTTATTATTTGTTAAATAAACGGGAAAGCAATATTCTCTTCGGGGCAAAAATGTATAATTAGTTGCATTTGCTTGTACCACGTCGATCGTATCTCCGTTTGTTCAGTCGTTTCAGTGAAGTTTCTGTACAATTAATAATAGAGTAAACGCGGCTATTGTGTTAATCAGACGACAGCCATTTGCCATCTGCGCGCCTCGCACTTCAATATTCTCCCTTGGAGAGCTTCGGAGGAATTTCTCAAGCTTTCTACAACTCGAAAAGAAATGAGAAGAACACCCGTCGTACAGAGATAAATATCATTCCGTCGTGCTGAGAAAAGCGATTACTCAGTTTACTTTCCTTCTTTTGAGTAATTAGTTATCTTCAGCGAAGAAGATTTTCTTGACAATAGTCTTCACATATATTCATCGTAAATTTGGGAAAAGCCCGTAATCGTACGCTCGAAGGAAGAGTTTCATCCTTTTTTCAAGAGTATTATAAACTTTACCGAAGAGAAGTTAAATTCAGTTAATTGGAATAAGTTAACCGAAGTCTCGGTTATAGCACTTTAATTGAATATTCTCGATCGAACTACTAAACTTACTAGGATTCGTCAGATTGTACTTCGGATTAATCTGACGCCGGTGATCAATTTGTGGATATACTTGCGGATACACGAACTTATGAAATACTTGAAACGAGTAATACAGAATGCAGCATGTACTTTCCTGCGTGCACTCGGCGAGGAATGCGCGCCGGGAATGACGCTGAATTCCGACCGACTGACACCGACTGTCTTCGATCCGCTCGACACGCCCTTGTTATGTAACGCGGGCAGTTTCCGCTAAATTAATTTCACGCTGCGGTCATCGGACGTCGCGGAATCGCACGCGCGGAGCCCCGCAATTACTTAACAAATTTATGGAAACCGAAGGACAGGCCCGGTCTCCTTTCCCCCTCGGCCCCGTGCGCGCGTTCTCCTTCTCGCAGCGACTCGCGAGTTTCCGCGAATCGAGTCGCGCGCGCTCTGCAATTACGACAGTATATCATAAACATGAATATTTACCATCGTACACATTGTGCGCCGCAAATTAATTACATCCGCCCGCCTCGTGCGTTCGCGCGCCTTATCTCCGCCGGCGGATCGATCCTAATTTATGAAAAGTGTTCGGAGCCTCCCGTCGCGGCGAATCCAGCCGGGGCTCATATCGTCCTTCCTCCGTCGTTTCCTCGAATTTTCGCGAATCGATCGCGCGCCGTTAATCAGAGCTTAACGACTTTGCGTTATCGCTTTTAAGTACACGCTTGTCGCCACGGCGCGGCGTTTTATGTAAATGCCGTGTAATCGGGGACACGAACCGGCAATAACTTCATTACCCCGCGGACTAATTACGGGAAATTAGCGCGGGACTAATTGCGCCCCGCCGCCGGCATCCGATCGAGATTTAATCGACGAAAGGCGTACACCGCGATGCCGCTTGTTGCGACGTGGCGGAAGAGATAAAAAAAGGGAAATGAAAGAGGAAGAAAGAACAGAGAGAGAGAGAAGTGGCCCGCCGAAAGGAGGGCCCGGGCTTTCTCGACGGCGCGCGTTATTACACAGCCGGAGCCTGGGCGCGACGGACGATTCATCGCGGGCTTAGTTCCGAGAGGGATTTCAGGGTGCCTCGGTAATTAGCGCACGGAGGAGCGCACCTTGCGCGCCTTCTCTCTCTCGCGCGAGATCGGCGTGATAACGCGAGTATCCGTCAACGTCCCGCGCAGGGAGGGATTGACTTATCGTGCGTCGCCGATCGCGAATTAAACCACCAGCTGACAGAGATCCCCTCGTACATAGTCATCCGAATTAATTTGGCCGCTTGTCACGGATCGCTACAAATTTCCCCGGTCGTCTTCGACGCGCATCTTCAACCTCCGATCGTCGTCGGGGAATTCCGAGTAGATTTTATCTCGTCGTTACACCTCGCCGATGTATTACAATCTCGAGCCCGCGGAGATACACGGCTTCGCGAGATATCGTCACGGTAAGCGATAGAAGGGAGAAGAGAGAGAGAGACGGAAAGAGGTATGATTTCGATACTTTGTATCTATCTATGGATACACCGAAGGCGAGGGAGGGAGGGAGGGAGAAGTAGCGGTATGTACGCGGGCCGGGGCTGTGCGCGCATCTCCCGAGTACACACGAGCGCGAGAGAGTCGTGCGCACCGGCGCGAAGTCACGACCTACTAATGAATGATTATGCTACAATTTGCCCCGGGACGGCAGCTATCGCAATTTATTAAATTACAGTGATCCGTGCCCCGGCCGCCGGGATCCGGTAGTCGCGCGCGTCGCGGTTCGCGAGGATCATTTCCACCCGTCGATTTTCGATTTCGATTACACGAGACCGCGAGAGCGTGAGCTCTCTCACTCTCCTCCTCTCTCTCTCTCTATGTTCCTCTCAGTTTCTCTCACTCTGTCTCTCTCCCGGCTGCCAACGCACCGAGAAGAGAGGAGCGGAAACAACGGCATTTGCGACGAATGCGAAATGCCGGCCGGTGCGCTCTTCGCAATTTGCGATTATCTCGCCCACTCGGCAAAATGGGCCTATTCATTCATTTATCGACGGTTTCTTCCCCTTCTTCTCGTTCCCGGCCCGCGTGAACTCTTTCGTTCCCTCGACGTCGAGCAACCGAGAGCTCTCATCGGCGATTTCGAGCAAACAGTCGGATCAATCCGCAGAGCTTTTAAGTTTTGCAAATGAAATTATTAATAACCCCGATTCCACCCCGATTCTAACCGGAATCGTACGTGAATGCTTCGCCCTTCGTGCCGTTTGCATCCTCGACTGTTGAGGCACACATTCGTGAATTATTCCCACGTCTCACCAAAATAAATACCAAATGAATAATATATCAATTACCATGCAAATCGGATCGCGTGTACCGCCGCGCTATTTCAGCGTGTAACGCACCGTTCAGCGAAATAATCGCGCCTTTAAGATCGCCGACTATTATCTCGGTGCGATCTTCGAGCAACATCCCAAACGCGAGATTCCGCTCGGATATCCGTTCGCGACGAGAAATCGATAATAATTAGCTGGCCTGGGAGGAACGGGGGCGAGGAAGGCGAAGAAAAACGAAAGAGTGAGAACGAGGGAGACGGAAGAGAGAGAGAGAGAAATAGTCGTCTGATGTCTCTTTCTCCAGCGAGGAGAAAGGACGGAGGAAGAAGACGCAGCAGAAGGACGACGATGATGATGATGATGGGACGGACGGCAGCGGGGGCATAGACGCGCGAGACGGCGCGCGGGCGAATCGCATTATCGGGGATATTTACGGGAATTCGCGACGGAATCGTTGCGTGTCCGGTGCCGATGCAGTCATAAACAACGGGGCCATTAATTTAGCCGCGCGAAGGATGCCCAATATCCTTGGAGGAAGCCTCAGCGCGCCGATGCGCCGATAGGCAGCAGCTAACGCGCGGATAAAATAAGCTTAGGGGCGTGAAATTGGCAGTAATTTTACAAGCCATAACGATCTACTAAATCTGTAAAATAATTAAGGGCGCAGATGTTCCTCCTGCGGACTACTATCGCACCCTCCCTTTTTGTCTCTGCCCCTCTCTCCCTTTTTCTCGCCAACCGATCGTCCTCTCCTAATCGATGCCGCCGCCGCCTCCGTTGCCATCATGTGAATCATTCCGTTGGCCCTTTCGGCAATGTCGGCGATATTGCGCCTCGCAAACGGTGCGAGCGAACGACAGGTAGCTCTCGATCGATAGCGAGTGGCAAAATCCGCGAGTATATAACGGGAAAAGAGGAAAGACCGTAATCGGCGGACGTGCGAATTTCGGAATCGCCTCTCTCTCTCTCTCTCTCTCTCGTGGTGCGTAAAATCCGCGCGAATCCCGCGCACTGAAAGCTACGAGAGAGAGAGAGAGCGCGGAATTAAAATTGCGAATTACCGTAACGCGAGCGCGGGCGTCCGGCGCGCACGGTATAATAAGATACGAATTTATACACACGGGGCGCGCGCGGCTTTTAGAGTTCGGCAACAATTTCTTACGCTCACCGCGGCAATTTATGCGCGTATTACGTTTTAAACGGCGGCGCGCACTCACTTGTATTTCAAATTTCGGGGCGAAAGCGGGACGTAAGTATAAGGAGAGCGCGCCGTGCTCTCAGCCGAAACGAGCAACAACCATACATTAATTCCGGCTTTATTAAATTTATTGCAACGCCGTAATTCGAGGGGGCCCCCGGACGCCCCCGCCCCCGGCGGGCCCGCCCGCCTCTTATCAGCGCGCGAGGAGACTGCGGCGTCCCGCTCTCTCGCCCCTCCGCGAAATCTTTTACATCGGGCCACGGAATGCCTTGGGTTACTGTCCATGATGAGACGGTGTGTACACCGTTCGGCATACGTGACACCATTAATGATACGGCCGAGGCTGACCGAGAGCGCAAAGTTACGCTCGATCGGCGTGAGCCTGGAAGCCGCCCGAGAGGATCAGCAGCGGGGAAAGATCCCAGCGGACGGTTACACCATACGTCCCCGTTTCTCCGTGGCGCGCCTTCACCTCGGACACGAGATTCGTATGCAAATGGATTTTCGTCTGAAACGAGTTCTTCTCGAAGCGCGGGCCAATGCGGAGATCGATTTACGCGAATTGTCCGCGCGAGGCGAAGAGACGTCGGCCGTTTCGCGCTGTCCCGCTCGATGATCCTCGCGCGTCAGAGAGACAGGCGGAGACTGTCACGTATTCTTATCAATTGTTCCAGCAATTTTTCGCCCGTCTGACTGTCTCGTCATTGACTTGAAGCACTTGAGCGAAATTTCTCGCTCAAGTGGTGCGAGTCAACGACAAATCAGAAGACCGACCATCCCCGCACCACGTGTGTATTAATCCGAGGCGCGCAATAATAAAACCTGCGCGGTGGCCGATATTCACAGTCGAATCTTGTATTTAAGATCAGCTCACCTTCGGGAACTTTATAGCCGATAAAACAGCTCGTACAGCATCTGAAGATAAACTCAAGACGAACTTAAACATAAGGTCTGACTGACTGTGAATGCTGGTCTATGTCTCGAATTACCCTTTACGCGAAAGAAAGAGGAAAGCGTGAACCAATTACCCGGAGATTTTAATCGACCTCCCCTCCGTTCCCGATAAATGCCGCTCGAATATTTTTCGGCGTCTCAATAAGAACCGGAGCGCCGCGGCGCCACCGCGCGACTCCGCCGCGTTTCGCTTCTCGGAAATAATTAACCGTCCGCGATAAAGTGTCTTAGGGTTAATGAAACATCCTTTTGTGCGCGCGGCATGAAGGAACGCCTTCATAAGCAGGCGGCGACATCCAACGCGGCACGGCGAATGACTTATTAGCGAAGTGACTTCGCGGCCGAGCCGGAGTCGAGCGGTGCCGCGTCGGAGTCGCATCGAGTCGCGTCGTAGCGCTCCGGCCGCAAAAGAGGACAACAAAATCGGCCGGTTATTAACAGCCGGTTGTGCGCCTTCGGACGACGACGGCGGCGATGACGACTACCACCGGCGAACTTTGCTCTGCTCCCGCGTTCGCCTGTCCCTCGGGTCTGGCCACCTCCGACTTTTTGCTGATTCGTCCAGTTCTTTATTTGGTAAAAAATAGTGGAACAGAGAATCGCCAAATAAATGGACTCTATTAACGAAACGTTATTCTATGATGAGAGACGAGTAATAATGAAATAATGGAAAAGTTGATTTTTAAGAAATTGAAAAACCTATTTTTGTGAATCATATATGTAATCAGATAAACGACATATATGTCTTTTCGGAAAAATGCGTCCGATCTGGGTGTATCGCAGACTTCATACATGGAAGAAAAGCTAGATTCAAGTGAGTAATTATTTCAATACTCCCAAGGAACTCTAGCCTGCCGATTCCGTGCCAGGCGTCTGATGGTAGCCACCGGTGTGGATATTCAGAGAACATTCAGAGAACACACTGTATACGGTACGTCCAGGGACGGTCGGTCGGACGCGGTAGACGCGCACGCAACGCTTGAAAAACAAAACGGCGAGCGCACGAGTACTTAGCGGAGTACTTAAATACCGGCCGCACGGAAAGCGTCACGCCGAAAGAACTCGTCCCTTTTTCTCTCCCTCCGCGAGAGAACGTCTCGAGATGCTCGGTCGGAAAAGAAATAACCGAGAGGTACCCGCGAGTAACGCGGTAACGATCTGACGTAATAATCATCCGCGAGAGCATCGCACGCGCGTATCCTTCGCTGGTAGGTTCGGCGACTTCGCGAGGACGGAGAGAGAAACTCCAGCGCGGAAAGATTTCCAATTCTCGCGCTTCGGCCTCCATTACGCGCCGCGATCGATATCTACCGAGGTGCTCCTCTCTCGCTCACCTTGCTTCTCCTCTCTTTCTCATCCCGTTAAGCTTATCGTAGGGAGCAAATTGACGATATTACGAGAAAAATTCGTGATCGAAAACTCGCGGTGAGTTCACCGGAGAAATGAGAACCGGCCCTGTGATCGAAGCCGGTCGGTCGGTCCGGAATCCATTCAGGTGGTAGATGGCGGTTTACGGTAAGGTCCCCGGCAAGATTGCTTATTAGGGAAGGCGCAGAGCAGCTGAGCAATAGAAAGGCCAGTGACAATTTGATAGATTGAGCTTTTTGTCGTCGCGGCTTCGTCGTCGTTAGAGCCGGCCGACCGATGAAATTATTGCGTTTTTTGTGCGCGACCGGTCGAATAGCTAATAACGAGACGTATGCCGTCTTATTTTGCGACCGGCGAAGCGTGCGCCCGTTAACGTCGCGCGAGAGCTCTCCGGGCTGAAGAGTCAATGTGAAGCGGACTCTCCGCACTGCAAAAAAAAAAAAAGAAAAAAAAAAGGAAGTGCTACCGTTCAAGTAATATTTACTTGCTCCAAGTAAAAAGGTTACTTCATTACTCCTTGGCATATTTGCTAGAACTAAAAATATAATTGGCTATATATGTACGATATTTTTTCGTACCAGTCGACACGTACTTGTGTTAAAACAATTATGACAAGTATTAAATTCATAATTGCGAGTCAGAATTTATTTTTAGAAGATATTTACTGGACAGAAGAATATTTATGTTTACCACCAGGTTTCTTCAGTAAGAAAGAAGTATATATATTTCTAGTAAATATTGCCTCTTAAATTTCTTTATAATCGTTTCACTTTTACTTTCAGCTATCCATTTACAAATTAAGGCATTATTGCGTTCAAACAAATGCTACAAGTTTACTAAAATATATTTAAAATGATAACAATATCATTTGACTTAAGAGGTTGAAAATAAATAATTACGTTTACTCGATACCAACATTTCTTTCTTTTTCTCTGTGAATAACGCGGTTTTTGAATATCTCGACTTTTATTCTTTCTTTCGCCGAGACAGACATCGCACACACGTGTGCTGGTGTGAGCGCCGAAAGATCGATAGCGCCGCGGTGTATTTTACGAAAACATTCACGAGGCACGCGAGAGAGGCGTACACAAGGGCCGCCTTGGCGTTCTTTTTCTCCCAATAAACGAGATATTGTACAAAAAAAGGGTGTAGCTCTCCCCGAGATTTTTATTTCCGACTTTCACGGACTCTTCCGGTTGCGTTCGCTCGGGCGAAATTTCCGATACGACGAATCGTCGGGTCGTTTCGCACGCGCATGCACCTGACGCGTTGCGGCGAAATAAAACGAAGAGAATTAAAGAAGCGACACCGGAAGCGGCTCCATAAAATATCGCTCCCCACTTGGAGCGATCGCGGGCTAAAGAAGTTGCGGAGGTGCGTGCCGACGGACGTCTTCGCGCGTTTTACGACAGGCGCTGCACGACACATTCAATAAGCATCTCTCGTAAAGTGCGCGCTCAACAAATCTCGCGGGCATTTTATTGGCGAGTAAATTAAGGCATCCTAGAAAGAAACTCCGCGGCGGCCTCTAAACGTCAAATCCGCATTTATCTGCTTTCGATCGACGCGACGGAATTCGCGTCGTGCGCCTTAATGAATTCACCGGACTGTCATTAACGCGAAGTGTCTCCCATCCGCTTACAAATAAACGCTTTCTCTCTCTTTTCCTCTCTCTCTCTCTCTCTGTTCCCTCGACAACACACTCTGGCGCGCTACAAAAAGCAACGGCGGTAATACCGCCGCTCCTCTCCGAGCGACGCGCCATCGGAACGTCCGTATATGCCGCTGCGTACAAATTGCCGTTTTTACCGGATGTTAGATGCAATTGCGCCTAGTCTCAGCGACGCCGGAGCGCGATGCTATTAGCGCGAATAATATCCCCTTTTTACGCCGCGATGCTATGCATAATGATAGCTGGAAAATGGGAACAATCGCGATCTCGTTTCCGCGGAAGCGATCTAGAAACGATCTCTTTTTTTTCCCCTTATTTTCCTGCGCCTCTCGGCATCGCTCGATACAACGCGCGAGCACGGGCGACTCCGTCTCTGGTTCTCCTCCGCGGAGAGGGGATGAATGAGCGATCCCTAATTTCCGCGGTATCACGTGTAAACGGGCCTCTAATTTGGCGCGGGGACTATCGTGCGGATCGCCGCGCGCGAGCCGACCGTTAAACGAAAAAGCGAACGTCCGCTGGAGCGAGAGATCAAAAGACACCCCGGCGATAATGAAATCGATCCTAGAACTCGTGCCCCGGGCAGATCCGATAAGGAGCCGGGCGACGGCGCAATGGCGCTTTCGCCGCCGGAGAACCACTCCCGCGCATTTTAACGTTCGAGTAACACCACAGGTCTCTTAGACCTGCATCGCGAAGAAATTATAATAATCGTGTTTTTTTTTGTATTTTTCTATCCTTTATGAATTATCAATCCTTGCAAAGAAAGGTGCCCATAAGAAGACGCGAGTAGAAAAGTGGGGTCGTGAGTGACCCAAATACACGGATATTCATTCGGTTTGATTAAGACAAGGAAACGGCACAAAATACGTATGAAACAATAGGCTAGGATACATCTCTCCAAAATATTACAAGCATATATAATAAATAAACGTCTCCCGCTGGGATCATGAAAACGACCTCGCGTCTTTCCTCGCGAGTATTAAGTTTATTATCAATTCTTATTTATTGCCTTTGTAGGTCCGGGGTTGCCGTCAGGAAACCAGTGGTCTCATTGGATCAGGATCTGATAATAGTAGCGGTCGCATGGACCCGATTCTTTTTGCCAATAATAGAGGAATAGAAGTGGGCTATATAACGTCCAGCGCAAAAACATGGAAGAGGAGGTGGCCGAAAGAAAACACAGGCCTCGTAGAGACCCAGGCACGCTTTTGTCAGGGTTATACGCGCCGATTTGCGCCGCGCCGGCGAGAAAAGCAAGTGTGCGCACTCGTATGAGGTAATCGACGGGGGCTATGTATATACATATGCCGACATACGTGCGTGCGTGCGGTGCACGCTCAATTGACGCTCGCGCTAATTTTAGAGCGCGGTGGACGCGTCGCGTCGCCCGCGAAGCGGGATTAATCCGCGCCGTAGACGCGGCGAATTAAGGCCGATCGGTATCTCGGAGGACAGGCCGAGTTTCGTACGGAGGGCAACGACGGGACCGATGGGGGAGGGGGGAGGGATTGAGAGTGGCAACGATCTAATTAAGCGACCGCGCAATTAGATTTTGCCCCGCGGACGTGCCGGCGTAACAGCCGGCGTGCGTACGGCGCGTATACGCGGCATGACGAGTCGAGAGGGG